>NW_016107520.1:1605488-1607037 GCF_001604975.1 Cebus imitator | reverse complement strand
GGAGAGAATGAATCCAAGCTGGAAAACACTCTTCAGGATATTATCCAGGAGAACTTCCCCAACCTAGCAAGGCAGGCCAACATTCAAGTCCAAGAAATACAGAGAACACCACAAAGATATTCCTCAAGAAGAGCAACCCCAAGGCACATAATCATCAGATTCACCAGGGTTGAAATGAAGGAAAAAATGCTAAGGGCAGCCATAGAGAAAGGTCAAGTTACCCACAGAGGGAAGCCCATCAGACTCACAGGAGATCTCTCAGCAGAAACCCTACAAGCCAGAAGAGAGTGGGGGCCAATATTCAACATCCTTAAAGAAAAGAACTTTCAACCTAGAATTTCATATCCAGCCAAACTAAGATTCATAAGCAAAGGAGAAATAAAATCCTTTATGAACAAGCAATTACTCAGAGGTTTCATCACCACCAGGCCTGCTTTACAAGAGCTCCTGAAAGAAGCACTAAACATAGAAAGGAACAGTACCAGCCACTCCAAAAACATACCAAATGGTAAAGAGCATCGACACAATGAAGAAACTGCATCAACTAATGGGCAAAACAACCAGCTAATATCAAAATGGAAGGATCAAATTCACACATAACAATATTAACTTTAAATGTAAATGGGCTAAGTGCTCCAATCAAAAGACACAGACTGGCAAATTGGATAAAAATTCAAAACACATCAGTGTGCTGTATCCAAGAAACCATCTCACTTGCAAGGATACACATAGGCTCAAAATAAAGAGTTAGAGGAAGATCTACCATGCAAATGGAGAGCAAAAAAAAGCAGGAGTTGCAATCCTAGTCTCTGATAAAATAGGCTTTAAACCAACAAAGATGAAAAGAGACAAAGAAGGGCACTACATAATGGTAAAAGGATGAATGCAACAAGAAGAGCTAACGATCCTAAATATATATGCACCCAATACAGGAGTACCCAGATATATAAAGCAAGTTCTTAATGACCTACAAAGAGACTTAGACTCCCACACAATAATAGTGGGAGACTTTAACACTCCACTGTCAATATTAGGCAGATCAACAAGACAGAAAATTAACAAGGATATCCAGGACATGAACTCAGACCTGGACCAAGCACACCTAATAGACATTTACAGAACTCTCCACCCAAAATCCACAGAATATACATTCTTCTCAGCACCACATCATAGCTACTATAAAATTGACCACATAATTGGAAGTAAATCACTCCTCAGCAAATGCAAAAGAATGGAAATCATAAGAGTCTCTCAGACCACAGTGTAATCAAATTAGAACTCAGAATTTAGAAACTAACTCAGAACTGCACAACTTCATGGAAATTGAACAACTGGATCTTGAATGTTGACTTGATAATGAAATGATGGCAGAAATAAAGATGTTCTTTGAAACCAACGAGAACGAAGACACAACATACCAGAATCTCTGGGATGCATTTAAAGCAGTGTCTAGAGGAAAATTTATAGCAATAAGTGCCCACATGAGAAGCAAGGGAAGATCTAAAATTGACACCCTATCATCAAAATTGAAAGAGCTAGAGGAGCAACA
>NW_016107520.1:1494422-1605097 GCF_001604975.1 Cebus imitator | reverse complement strand
AAAAAAACTCAAAAGCTAGCAGAAGACAAGAAATAACTAATATCAGAGCAGAAATGAAGGAGATAGAGACACAAAAAACCCTTCAAAAAAATCAATAAATCCATGAGCTGGTTTTTTGAAAAGATCAACAAAATAGACCACTAGCCAGACTAACAAAAAAGGAAAGAGAGAAGAATCAAATAGATGCAATGAAAAATGATAAAGGAGATATCACCACAGATTACACAGAAATACAAGCTACCATCAGAGATTACTACAAACAACTCTCTGCACATAAACGAGTAAACCTGGAAGAAATTGATAAATTCCTGGACACTGGCACCCTCCTAAGCCTAAACCTGGAAGAAGTCAAAACCCTGAATAGACCAATAACAAGGGCTGAAGTTGAGGCAGCAATTAATAGCTTACCAACCAAAAAAAGCCCAGGTCCAGATGGGTTCACAGCCAAATTCTACGAGACATACAAAGAGGAGCTGATACCACTCCTTCTGAAACTATTCCAAACAATCCAAAAAGAAGGAATCCTTTCGAAATCATTTTATGAGACCAACATCATCCTGATACCAAAACACAGCAGAGACTCCACAAGAAAAGAAAACTTTAAGCCAATATTCATGATGAACATTGATGCAAAAATCTTCAATAAAATACTGGCAAACCGATTGCAACGGCATATCAAAAAGCTTATCCATCACGATCAAGTGGGCTTCATCCTGGGGATGCAAGGCTGGTTCAACATACACAAGTCTATAAACGTAATTCACCACATAAACAGAACGAAAGACAAAAACCACATGATTATCTCAATAGATGCAGAGAAGGCCTTCATCAAAATTCAACAGCCCTTTATGCTAAAAACTCTCAATAAACTAGGTATCGATGGAACATATCTGAAAATAATAAAAGCTATTTATGACAAATCCACAGCCAGTATTATACTCAATGGGCAAAAACTGGAAGCATTCCCTTTGAAATCTGGCACAAGACAAGGATGCCCTCTCTCACCATTCCTATTCAATATAGCATTGGAAGTTCTGGCCAGAGCAATCAGGCAAGAAAAAGAAATAAAGGGTGTTCAATTAGGAAAAGAAGGCAGTCAAATTGTCTCTATTTGCAGATGACATGATTGTATATTTAGAAGACCCTATCGTCTCAGCCCAAAATCTCCTGAAACTGATAAACAACTTCAGCAAAGTCTCAGGATACAAAATCAGTACGCAAAAATCACAAGCATTCCTGTACACCAATAACAGACCTAAAGAGAGCCAAATCAAGAACGAACTGCCATTCACAATTGCTACAAAGAGAATAAAATACCTGGGAATACAACTAACAAAGGACGTAAAGGACCTCTTCAAGGAGAACTACAAACCACTGCTCAACGAAATAAGAGAGGACACAGATGGAGAAATATTCCATGCTCCCGGTTAGGAAGAATCAACATTGTGAAAATGGCCATACTGCCCAAAGTAATTTATAGATTCAATGCTATCCCCATCAAGCTACCAATGACCTTCTTCACAGAACTAGAAAAAACCACCTTAAACTTTATATGGAAACAAAAGAGAGCCCACATAGCCAAGTCAATTCCAAGCAAAAGGAACAAAGCTGGAGGCATCACACTACCTGACTTCAAACTATAATACAAGGCTACAGTAATAAAAACAGCATAGTACTGCTACCAAATCAGAGATATAGACCAATGGAACAGAAAAGAGGCCTTGGAGGCAATGCCACACATCTACAACCATCTGATCTTTGACAAACCTCACAAAAACAAGCAATAGGGAAAGGATTCCCTGTTTAATAAATGGTGTTGGGAAAACTGGCTAGCCATGTGCCCAGAGCAGAAACTGGACCCCTTCCTGACACCTTACACTAAAATCAACTGCAGATGGATTAAATATTAAACATAAGACTCAACACCATAAAAACCTTAGAAGAAAACCTAGGCAAAACCATTCAGGACATAGGCATAGGCAAGGACTTCATGACTAAAACACCAAAAGCATTGGCAACAAAAGCCAAAATAAACAAATGGGATCTAATTAAACTCCAGAGCTTCTGCACAGCAAAGGAAACAATCATTAGAGTGGACCAGCAACCAACAGAATGAGAAAAATTTTTGCAATCTACCCATCTGACAAAGGACTTATATCCAAAATCTTCAAAAAACTAAAACAGATTTACAAGCAAAAAACAAACAAACCCATTCAAAAGTGGGTGAAGGATATGAACAGACCTTTTCAAAAGAAGACATATATGAGGCCAACAAACATATGAAAAAATGCTCATCACTGGTCATTAGAGAAATGCAAATCAAAACTACATTGAGATACCATCTCATGCCAGTTAGAATGGCGATCATTAAAAAATCTGGAGACAACAGATGCTGGAGAGGATGTGGAGAAATAGGAACACTTTTACACTGTTGGTGGGAGTGTAAATGAGTTCAACTATTGTGGAAGACAGTGTGGCGATTCCTCAAGGACCTAGAAATAGAAATTCCATTTGACCCAGCAATCCCATTACTGGGTATATATACAAAGGATTATAAATCATTCTGTTATAAGAACACATGTACAGGAATGTTCATTTCAGCACTGTTTACAATAGCAAAGACTTGGAACAAACCCAAATGCCCATCGACAATATACTGGACAGGGAAAATGTGGCACATATACACCATGGAATACTATGCAGCAATAAAAAATGAATGATGAGTTTGTGTCCTTTGTAGGGACATGGATGAACCTGGAAACCATCATTCTCAGCAAACTGACACAAGAACAGAAAATCAAACACCACATGTTCTCACTCATAGGTGGGTGTTAAACAGTGAGAACACATGGACACAGGGATAGGAGCATCACACACTGAGGTCTGTGGAGCAGGGGGACTATGGGAGAAACAGTGTGAGCTAGGGAGTTGGGGAGGGATAACATGGGGAGAAGTGCCAGATATAGGTGATGGGGGTGGAGGCAGCAAACCACATTGCCACGTATGTACCTATGCAAGCAACAATCCTGCATGTTCTTTACACGTACCCCAGAACCTAAAATGCAATAATATATATATTTTTTAAGTTGCAATAATTCAAAAATAAAATAAAATTACCTATGCCACTCCCTTTCTCACTGATTTCATGCATGCTCTTTGTGTTAATGATTAACAACTACCGATGATTCCTATATCTCTTTCCCAGGCCACAGGATTCTGTACATTTGAGTTTGAACATTGCACACTTTTGTCCTTAACAGATGTTTTCCAGAACACAGCCACTGAGCCAGTGTGAACTGGTATGAAAGAGCTTCTTGGAAAATTCACGTTATGCTGTAGCTCTCCTGTACCATGCCTGATGCTAATTTCTGACCATCACTCAATACACTTCCTTTCCTCAGATAATTTTATTTCAGGAGCATAGGAGTCTTTACATATCTTTTCTTCCTTCCCCTGTCTCTGTGCCTCAATCACAGATCACTGCAGCATTAATCAATACAGTGTGTGATTTGGAAGTTGACATCACCAAAGAAGAGAGATTTACAGTAAAATTTACTAGTCTACTCTTTCTAGCCAATTAGATATACTTTGCAGGGTATCCTCGGAGTGTCTGTTTCTTAGAATTGTCATCTAAACTTTGACTTCTTGTTTTTTATATGCAAGAAGCTGTTTTTTTAAAAAGACATCCTTTTATTTTACTCTGTCCTTCTGTCTTCATATTGCCACACATTCTCCATGCCATTTTCATAACCTTATTTATTTGAAGAAACTTGACCTTTCATCATGGACATTTTAGTAGATCTTCCCTGTACCATGTTAACCTAGTGGCCTGGAGAAAGGGCAATGAGGTACATTGTAGGCCTTGGCAGTCCACTGCACAGCACTGTTTCACACAGTGATTAATGTCCCCTGCAGGACCTCTGTTCTAGAAACATTTTGACTCTCTTCTCTTGCACAGGCCTAAATGATGCTTTCAGGCTCCCTTGAAAAGCTCAAATTGATATAAAAGACAGCCATGTGTTCTGTAACTTCCTGCCTTAGACATGTAGCTAGGGTCTTATCTTGATTGCACTTTGGAGACCCTCCTGACTCTTGCCTATAAAAGACCCTTGGGTGTCAGCTCATTTCTGGTTAAGACTATTCTTAACCTTGATAAAGTTGCTGTTGTGACAATTTGAGGTGGTACTCTGTAAGACAATCTCCAGGTCTGTCTTATTCACTGCCCTATCCCTAGTACCTAGCACATGATAGGTAGGGGCTCACTAAACATCTGTTGGGGAAAAAAAAAAACAAAAAACCATGTATGGCTATATCCTTAGGTTCCCTTGCTCAAGCTGGCTGAGGCAGATGTGATGCATTACTTAGGCCACCAGGAATGTGGGTTTGAGGATTCATCTGAAACCAGACAAATTTTTTTAATTACAGAGCAAGTAGAGCTGCTTACATCTTGCTCTGTTGGGTCAAAGGTCACTTAGTCCCTAAAGTCTTTGAAAGAAGAGCCTGGACAAGTTGCTGAGCATGACCTCCTGGGCTGTTTGTCCAATAAATTTGCTTTAGCATTAGGTTATTCTATAGTTTAGCAAAAGAGAGTCATCCAAAAATAGACCCTGAAAGCTTTTTGATGGGAATAGGAAATACAGAATCTGATTTCAGGTAAGCCTATGGGAATTTTCTATAGCAAGTTTGGTCCTAGGAGTGACACATTATGGTAAGCATTTTGCCCAGGCTTTTCAGATTGCCTTGTAAAAAGTCTCAGGAGGCTAAACTCAGTTATCAGCCTCTGTAGCTATAAAATTTCAGGGACACATTTCCCTCATCAAGCAGCCTTCCAAGGACACTGGTGAACATAACAAGGTCTCCCTTCAGTGAGTAATCAATACCACTGCATTTGGATCACAAAGAACCCAGGCAGTTGCTCTTTCAAATCTTTGTTTGCAGCACATAACTCTTCACCACCTGCAAGTCTCTATCTTTATATTCAAATGGCTAAAACCTACACACTCTACACCAGAATTTTCCAATGGAATTTTTGGTATTAATAGAAATATTCTATTCTGCACTGTCCAAAATACTAGCCACTAAGATATATGTGCTACTGAGCATTTGAAATATGGCTACTGTGACTGAGGAGCTGCATTTTAATTGGATTCATTTTTTTGCTTACTTTTACTTTAGTTTCAGGGCTACATGTGCAGGTTGGTTATATAGGCAAATTGCGTGTTGTGGGAGTTTGGTGTGCAGATGATTTTGTCACCCGGGTAATGAGCATGGTAACTGACAGGTAGTTTTATGATACTCATCCTCCTCCCACTGTCTACCCTCAAGTAGGGCTGGGTGTCTCTTATTCTTTTCTTTGTGTCCATATGTACTCAATGTTTAACTCCCACCACTAAGTGAAAATATGTGGTGTGTGGTTTTCTGTTCCTGGGTTAGTTCACTTAGGAGAATAACCTCCTGTTCTATCCATGTTCCTGCAAAGGGTATGGTCTCATTCTTTTTTAAGGCTGCATAGTATTCCGTGGTGTATATGTACAACATTTTCTCTATCCAGTTTACTGTTAGGAGTATTAAAGTTGATTCCATTTCTTTGCTGTCATGAATAGTGCTGCAATGAACATACATGTGCTTATGTCTTTATGGTAAAACAATATATATTCCTTAGGATATATACCCAATAATGGGATTGCTGGGTCAACTGGTAGTTGTTCTTTGAGAAATTGCCAAACTGCTTTCCACAGTGGCTGAACTAATTTAAATTCCCACCAGCAGCATATAGGTGTTCCCTTTTCTCTACAACCTTGCCAGTGTCTGTTATTTTTTGACTTTTTAATAACTGCCATTCTGACTAGGGTGTGATGTTATCTCACTGTGGTTTTGATTTGCATTTCTCTAATTATTAGAGATGTTGATCATTTTTTCATTTGCTTTTTGTCAGCATAGATGTCTTCTTTTGAATATTGTCTGTTCATGTGTTTTGTCCACTTTTTATTGGGGTAGTTTTTCACTTGCTAATTTGTTTAAGTTCCTTATAGTGAATTTCATTTTGATTCATTTAAATTTAAATGCTCACATGTCATTGGACAGCTCAGCTTTATACAGTTAAAATACATATAAACAGAAAAGAGAACACTTGAAGAAATATTTTAAGTATTCTAAAATTATAAAAATAATGTATTGTCAATAAAGATAAATTTTAAAATAGACACATGTAAGAGGGAAATGCTAAAAACACTTCTATCTCAACAACTAAATGTAAGTACTATTGACATTATGACATCTGCCCTTTCAATTATTTCTCTTCTGTTGTATGTTAAAAGGGAAATAGTTCAAGACAGCCAGTATATCATCAGAATGATCAAGAGAACATGAAAACCCCAGATGAGCCTGGCTTAAATGGATTATAATAGGTATGCCAGGATCTGCCTCCTGCACAGATGACAGGCCAGGGGCTGCCCTGTGGGGTGAATGACCACTCATGTTGGCACATATATCATTTCCCCATAAACTATCTATGATGCCCTAAGTTCCCATAGTATTTAGAATGGTGTATATCCATTAAAAGCTAAATATTATGCATAGCACTTCACATTTCAGCTTTTAGCATTTCATGGAGCACTGTCTAGATGTCTAACCCAAGACTGGGGCATGTAAGGAGGCCTAGGCAGCTAAGGGACAGTGTTCGGCCACTAGCACAAGCAAGGAAAGAACACCTAACAGGGAGAGCATGGACCGAAGAAAGATGGGGAGACCCAGCTTCATATCTTAGTCTCTGACAGGGTCATACATGCTACAAAAGTTCATTCATTCATCCATTCATTCATTCACATATCCATTCAACAAGTAATTTGTAAGTATCTATTCTACATTTTGAGAGGGGAATGGATATACTGGAACAGTGGAGACCAAGGGAAAATCTCCTTTTATCCTCTGTAGGTTCACTGAAAATCAATTGATGAAAGACGGATTAAGGCATACAAATTTATTTGATTATTGTTTTTTGTTTGTTTGTTTTTTGAGACAGTCTCACACTGTCACCTAGGCTGTAGAGCAGTGGCACCATCTCGGCTCACTGCAATCTCCACCTCCCGGGTTCAAGAAATTCTCCTGCCTCAGCCTCCCGAGCAGCTGCGACTACAGGCATGCCCCACCACATCCAGCTAATTTTTTGTGTTTTTAGTAGAAATGGGGTTTCACCATGTGGCCAGGATGGTTTCCATCTCCTGACCTCATGATCCACCCGCCTCAGCCTCTCAAAGTGCTGGGATTACAGGCTTGAGCCACCGTGCCCAGCCTATTTGATTATAGTTTTACACAACACAGGAGCCTTCAGAATAAAGACCCAAAGATATGGAGGAAACTGCTCATTTTTAGGCTTAGGGTCAATGAAATATGGACAGCCATGGAGAAAAATGACAGGACAGGAAGGGCATGATCTAATGTTAATGGACTGAGTGGGGAAGCCCAGCAAGATCTTCCTGTTTAGATTCCTCTTAGCTTCTCTGTGCAGTATTCCTTCCTTCTGGGTATGCGGCAGGACCCTCTTGAAATGGGGGTCTTAGGACCTACAATCAAACAAAGTCAGTCAAATAATCTTTTTTTAATTTTTTAAAAATTAAACTTAAGAGGTTAGATTTTGGCTGTGTCTTTTTAGCAGTTTAAGCAGCAAATGAAATTCCTCCTGGAAGAAGTACTCATTCTTTATCCTGCCACTAGCTTACTGTGGACCCAGGCTGGAATGCAGTGGTAAGATCTCAGCTTACTGCAGCCTCAACTTTTAGGGCTCAACCAATCCTTCTCCCTCAGCCTGCCTTGTAACAGGGACCACAAACATGCACCACCACACCCAGCTAATGTTTGTATTTTTAGTAGAGATGGGGTTTCACCAGGTTGGCCAGGCTGGTCTCAAACTCCTGGGCTCAAGTGATCTACTTGGCCTTCCAAAGTGCTGTGATTACAAGCATGAGCCACCATGCCTGGCCTAGAAAAACTTTTTTATCGCCAGTTTTTACACAGAAAGGCTGGGGGAAAGTTAGAGTAATATTTTTATGTTTTATGGCTGGCTCTGAGGAAAAGGGGTTCTGATTTCTATGACCTGTCTTGGGGAAGACAGATTATAGTTTCTACAGCTGGCCTAGGGGGAGGATGAGGGGCCAGAGATAGGAGGGCAGGAAAAGGTCAGAGAAAATATTTTAGTCTAGGGTCTGCTTTAGAGACCTTCATTTGGGGGTATCATTTTCTGATCCCCAGCAGGACAGAGGCATAGTCTCTCCCTTATAAATTTTGGAATTGAATATACAGACAGACAGTAAACAGGGGAACAAATTTTAAAATTTTAAATTACAAGTTGAGAAAAGTGCTATGAAGGAAACAAAATGTAGAAATGAGAGTAAAGGAGAAGAGGGACAGGATGGATCAAGTCATCAGAGAGGACTTCTTGGAGACAGGACTTTTTTTTTTTTTAAGCAGATGATTATATTTATTTAAAACAGCAACTTATTTTTAATGTTTATGAACTAAAGATTTCTCAGAACATCATTTCATATAAAGTGTCCAATGCAGCAATCTTTACCTTACAAATTACAAATAGACTTATGCATTCCAGACTGGAAGCATGCATTTAACTTTCTCAAATATATAATATGCAATTCTTTTTTTTTTTTTTAATTGTACTTTAGGTTCTGGGGTACATGTGCAGATCATGCAGGATTGTTGCATAGGTACATACATGGCAAGGTGGTTTGCTGCCTTCATCCCCCCATCACCTATATCTGGTATTTCTCCCCTCGTTATCCCTCCCCACCTTCCCCATCCCCTGCTGTCCCTCCCCTAGCCTACCCTAAACTGACCGCAGTGTATGATGCTCCCCTCCCTTGTCTACATGTTCTAATTGTTCAACACCCGCCTATGAGTGATAACATGTGGTGTTTGGTTTTCTGTTCTTGTGTCAGTTTGCTGAGAATGATGGTTTCCATATTCATCCATATCCCTATGAAGAATATGAACTCATCATTTTTTATGGCTGCGTAGTTTTCCATGGTGTATATATGCCACATTTTCTTTATCCAGTCTATCATTGATGGACCTTTGGATTAGTTCCAGGTCTTTGCTATTGTAAACAGTGCCACAGAGAACCTACATGTGCATGTGGCTTTATAATAGAACAATTTATAATTCTTTGGGTATATACCCAGTAATGGGATTGCTGAGTCAAATGGTATTTCTATTTCTAGGTTCTTGAGGAATCACCACAGTATCTTCCACAATGGTTGAACTAATTTACACTCCCACCAACAGTGTAAAATTGTTCCTAGTTCTCCACATCCTCTCCAGCATCTGTTGTCTCCAGATTTTTTAATGATTGCCATTCTAACTGGCTTGAGATGGTATCTCAATGAGGTTTTGATTTGCATTTCTCTAATGACCAGTGACGATGAGCATTTTTTCATATATTTCTTGGCCTGATAGATGTCTTCTTTTGAAAAGGGTCTGTTCATATCCTTCACCCACTTTTGAATGGGTTTGTTTGTTTGTTTCTTGCAAATCTGTTTTAGTTCTTTGTAGATTCTGGATATTAGCCCTTTCTCTGATGGGTAAATTACGAAAATTTTTTCCCATTCTGTTGGTTGCCAGTTCGCTCTAATGATTGTTTCCTTTGCTGTACAGAAGCTCTGGAGTTTAATTATATCCCATTTGTCTATTTTGGCTTTTGTTGCCATTGCTTTTGGTGTTTTAGCCATGAAGTCCTTGCCTATGACTATGTCCTGAATGGTTTTGCCTAGGTTTTCTTCTACGGTTTTTATGATGTTAGGTCTTATGTTTAAATCTTTAATACATCTGCAGTTGTTTTCAGTGTAAGGTGTCAGGAAGGGGTCCAGTTCTGCTTTCTGCACATGGCTAGCCAGTTTTCCCAACACCATTTATTAAACAGAGAATCCTTTCCCTATTGCTTGTTTTTGTGAGGTTTGTCAAAGATCAGATGATTGTAGATGTGTGGTGTTGCTTCTGAGGCCTCTGTTCTGTTCCATTCATCTATGTCTCTGTTTTGGTACTACTAGTACCATGCTGTTTTTATTACTGTAGCCTTGTAGTATCATTTGAAGTCAGGGAGCATGATGCCTCCAGCTTTGTTCTTTTTGCTTAGGATTGCTTTGGCTATTTGGGCTCTCTTTTGGTTCCATATGAAGTTTGAAGTGTTTTTTTCCAGCTCTGTGAAGAAAGTCATTGGTAGCTTGATGGGGATAGCATTGAATCTGTAAATTACTTTGGGCAGTATGGCCATTTTCACAATGTTGATTCTTCCAAACCATGAGCATGGAATGTTTTTCCATCTGTTTGTGTCCTCTCTTATTTCATTAGACAGTGGTTTGTAGTTCTCCTTGAAGAGGTCCTTTACATCCTTTGTTAGTTGTATTCCTAGGTATTTTACTCTCTTTGTAGCAATTGTGAATGGGAGTTCACTTTTGATTTGGCTCTCTGTCTGTTATTGATGTATAAATGCTTGTGATTTCTGTACATTGATTTTGTATCCTGAGACTTTGCTGAAGTTGCTTATCAGTTTCAGGAGATTTTGGGCTGAGATGATAGGGTCTTCTATATATACAATCATGTCATCTGCAAATAGAGACAATTTGGCTTCCTCTTTTCCTAATTGAATACAGTTTATTTCTTTTTCTTGCCTGATTGCTCTGGCTAGAACTGCCAATACTATATTGAATAGGAGTGGTGAGGGAGGGCATCCTTGTCTTGTGCCAGATTTCAAAGGGAATGCCTCCAGTTTTTGTCTATTCAGTATGATATTGGCTGTGGGTTTGTCATAAATAGCTTTTATTATTTTGAGATACATTCTGTCAATACATAGTTCATTGAGAATTTTTAGCATAAAGGGCTGTTGAATTTTGATGAAGGCCTTCTCTGCATCTATTGAGATAATCATGTGATTTTTGCCTTTGGTTCTGTTTATGTGATGGATTACATTTATAGGCTTGCATATGTTGAACCAGACTTGCATCCCTGGGATGAAGCCTACTTGATCATGATGAATAAGTTTTTGATTTGCTGTTGCATTCTGTTTGCCAATATTTTATTGAAGATTTTTGCATCAATGTTCATCATGGATATTGGCCTGAAGTTTTCTTTTTTAGTTGCATCTCTGCCCAGTTTTGGTATTAGGATGATGTCGGTCTCATAAAATGAGTTGGGGAGGATTCCCTCTTTTTGTATTGTTTGGAACAGTTTCAGAAGGAATGGTACCAGCTCCTGTTTGTAGAATTCAGCTGTAAACCCGTCTGGACCTGGGCTTTTTTATGTTTGTAGGCTATTAATTGTTTTCTCAACTTTAGCCCTTGTTATTGGTCTATTCAGTGATTCAACTTCTTCCTGGTTTAGTCTTGGGAGAGTGCAAGTGTCCAGGAATTTATCCATTTCTTCCAGATTTACTTGTTTGTGTGCATAGAGTTGTTCGTAATAATCTCTGATGGTAGTTTGTACTTCTGTGGAATCTGTGGTGATGTCCCCTTTATCGTTTTTTATTGCATCTTTTTGATTCTTCTCTCTTTTCTTTTTTATTAGTCTGGCTAGCAGTCTATTTTGTTGATCTTTTCAAAAAACCAGCTCCTAGATTTATTGATTTTTTGAAGGGTTTTTTGTGTCTCTGTCTCCTTCATTTCTGCTCTGATCTTAGTTATTTCTTGTCTTCTGCTAGCTTTTGAGTTTTTTTGATGTTTCTCCTCTAGCTCTTTCAATTTTGGTGATAGGGTGTCAATTTTAGACCTTTCCTTTCTCCTCATGTGGGCATTTATTGCTATAAATTTCCCTCTAGACACTGCTTTAAATGTGTCCCAGACATTCTGGTACATTGTATCTTCGTTCTTACTGGTTTCAAAGAACATCTTTATTTCTGCCTTCTTTTCATTGTTTATCCAGTCTATATTCAGGAACCAGTTGTTCATTTTCCATGAAGTTGTGGGGTTTTGAGTTAGTTTCTTAATCCTGAGTTCTAATTTGATTGCACTGTGGTCTGAGAGACTGTTCGTTATGATTTCCATTCTTTTGCATTTGCTGAGGAGTGATTTACTTCCAATTATGTGGTCGATTTTAGAGTAAGTGTGATGTGGTGCTGAGAAGAATGTATATTCTGTGGATTGGGGTTAAGAGTTCTGTAAATGTCTTATTAAGTTTGCTTGGTCCAGATCTGCATTCAAGTCCTGGATTTCCTTGTTGATTTTTGAGACAGGACCTTTCAAGGGGGACACGAAGGCTTAGAAGAAGCTAGTACTGTTGTGCATGTATGCATGCATGTGTATCCGTGTGTGTGTGTGTATGTTAAATGCACAAAGGCCGCACATGTACATATGGTGGAACAGAATTCTGGCTGGAGAAAACATGCAAAGGCCTGATAGGGCAGAGCTTGGAGCATAGTGAGTGATTAAAAGGTGACTTGAGTGGAAGTCGAATTAGTAAGCAGGGGGCAGATCACGCAGGCCTGCAGGCCATATAAGGACTTCAGTGTTACTTCTGAGGGAAATGGAATGATCATGCAAAGCTATAATCAGGACGGTGATATGATCCTAGTCACTAAGAATACAGCACTGAACACAATCTGAGAAAGTCCTTGTCCTAAAGGAGCTTCTGTTATAGTGGGAATTGAAATCAAAGGAAAGGAAAACTGAGTTTAGAGAAATTATGGAGAATTCACTGGTCCCCTTGAGGGGAGTGGAGAATTCCCTAAAGCAGATGATGTCAGACAGGGTATGGCTCTACCTATGAACCCCAGCATCTGCCTACCCTCCCAGGAAGAGACTTTTCCTGGCTCTGGCTTCACTTTGTCTGAATCTTTCTTTGCAAAGTGTTGACTTGTTTCCTAACATGATAAGCATTGTGTTCCTGCCAGACAATTCAATTAGCTAATTGTCTAATGACATCTGAAATCATTCTTCTAATATTACCATTTCCTACTTTCCTAGTTCAGATTATTAAGGGCTGAAAATTTCAAGCTAGCAAAACTCACTATAAGCTAGTGGCGGGATAAAGAATGAGTACTTCTTCCAGGAGAAATTTCATTTCCTGCCTAAGCTGCTAAAGAGACACAGCCAAAATCTAACCAGTGTTAAGTTTACTCTCAACTGATTTCTTGTACAGAAGCCTCAGGAATTCATTAGGCCTGTGCCCCACTCAGCCACAGACCAGACACTCATCCTCATTCTTGTGACTGGCCATCACCACTCCTGATAACACAGCGCAAAACTGAAGGGGGTGCTTAGAAAGAACTTCCAAGGAGAAAAGGGCAGGATGTCCAGGTAATTTTCCTTTTTAGATGCAATTCCTAGACATGAATAAGACAGTCCAAAGTTCAAGGAGGTCCAGCTAGGAGCTAAAGTGCTGTGGACAAGGGTGCCACCCATTGATTAAAGTCAGAGACTGGGCTAGCCATGGCAGTTCGTGCCTGTAATCCCAATGCTTTGGGAAGCTGAGGTGAGAGGATCTCTTGAGGCTAGGAGTTTGAGACCAGCCTGAGCAACATAGTGAGACAGACATCTCTACAAAAAAAAATTTAAATTTAAAAATTACTTGTTCCTGTAGTCTCAGCTACTTGGGAGGCTGAGGCAGAAAGATCGCTTGAGCCTGGGAGTTCAAGGCTGCAGTGAGTGGATTGTGCCACTTCACTCCAGCCTGGGTGACGGTGACAGAGTGAAACTCTGTCTCTAAAGTAATATTTTAAAGAAACAGAATGATAAATAAAAGAAACCAGGCAGCACACTGACCAGTACCAGAATCTGGTCCAAAGACAAAAGGACACTGATGAGAGGGGCTGATGGGAAAGCAGGAGAGGGATTTGGGGCAATGGCTGAGGTTCAGGAGACAAGCATGAGAGAGCACGTGTGAGGAGATAGTAATCAAGACCAAAGGCACATAGGCTGAGGGTTTTTCCTTAAGTTTCTTCCAACATTTGGCTGTGGCCTCAAGTGCAAATTAAGGAGGTGCCAAAAAAACTCCACCATCCAGATAAATAACATTTTAATGCAATATTTTAAAAATCAAAGTTAATGCAAAAAATTGATGATAGACAAAACATTCTAATTGTAATTAAAGACAGTATCCATTGCAGTGAACGCCCTTGTCTGGGCTTCAGTGGACCTGGGGTGTTCTCTGGTTGTGCGACATGGTGAGTTGCTCTATCTTCCTGCCTTTCAATTTACAGAGAAACAGACTGAAAGCCACAGAGGTGCTCATTCTTTTAAGGAACTATTCATTAAGTCAGATTCTCTTGGGGTGAGAGGAGGGGTATGTGCTGGACATCAGTAGTTTTTAAAATTCTGCCCAGTAACTCTAATGTGCACCAGAGTAAAGAATTAGGAAATGATGAACTGGCTCGTCAGAGTAATTCCAACTAAAGTTTAAGTGATTAAGAGTAGATTCCTTTCTTTCTCCGCCACACGTTGTCAGCACATTGACAGTGATACTGTTGGTTGAGGGCAGCATGACACCAAGGCGGGTCATGGGAAAGGATAAAGCAATGTTTATTGAGTGCCTCCTTTCTCCCAATCAATATGCTGGGTGCTATTCATTTGGTTTAATTCCCATGATGATCAGATGAGGTTGGTATAATCACCTCCAATGAAGAGATGAGAAAGCCAATGCCTTTACATAAAGAAGCCTTTCATGAAAGCCTTTAAATAGCATCACAAAGCAGAGTCATCCAAGGGAGCATTGAACCTACCTGCTCATTCTACAGCCCCTACAGAACTGCCCACATATCTGCCTTCACCAATGAACATTTGGCAACACCTAAATGCAGCTCTCTGGTTAAATAATTGGGGAGCCTCACATCCTCAAGCAGCTTCACAGTGATTGGGGCAGAATGAGGGAGAACAGAGGTTGAACTGACTCTGAGGTCTGTTGAGTATGTGACTGCACCTGGTACGAGGAGGTCCATTTGGGGTTAATTGGCTCCAGCCCAGAAGATCCCTCTGAGAAAAGATTTTGCATTTCCTCATTTTGCTTCCCCACCTCATTTTCCCCACAATCAACAGATTTAAGCTCTAAATCTGTGCCAAGCACTGAACATCCTTTGCATAATATTTTTAATCATCTTAACAAGCCTATGTGGTAGGAATTACTATATCCATGTAATTCGTGACCCTGAGGCTCAGTGATGCCAAGGAATTACCTGGCTTCTCACAAGCTGTAGGTATCAAAGTTAAGATTCAAAGTCAGGTGTTCTTACTCCAGAGCATGAACTCCAAAGCATGGTCTACACTGCATAATCTTTTTCTAATGCACCAGAGCTGAGCAGATATACTGTATACTCTAAAACCTTTCCATCAGGAGCAGCTATTTGAAATATGGTGGGCTGGAGCCATCTTCATCAGCTGGCTAGAATGTGGTACAGTGGATATCACCAAAGATTCAACAGCTTCTTGTTGATAAATAGCATAAAATTCCCACCATTTGAGTATTTTTCCATTTACAGAGACAGCATATTTTACCTGGGTCAAGTGTTAATTTATTCACAGCCCAAGGAAATACTAGAAATTAAGAACCTTCTATAGTTTGTTGGACATCAGCCTGTAATTATGTAAGCTTATTTTTTAGCATCCTAGTAACTTTCCACTTCAGTCTAGATTGGAAATATCACCTCATCTCCTAAAAGCTGGGGTGTATTATTTTTGCAGCATCAGTCAGAGGTTGCAAAATGACAGCAATTTCAGTATTCAGTTTTTTCTCTCCCTCATATTTAACCGAAATAGACCCTTCATCTTTTGGTTCCCATTTCCTCCAAAGTGTGAGACCCAGAGAAGATGCTTTAGGCCAAAAACTGTCTTTTATCCATCGTTGTTTCTCCAGCACCT
Source organism: Cebus imitator (assembly GCF_001604975.1). NCBI lineage: Eukaryota > Metazoa > Chordata > Mammalia > Primates > Cebidae > Cebus > Cebus imitator. The sequence goes on along the minus strand of NW_016107520.1, from coordinate 1,589,249 downwards.
AATAGTGTCTGACACGCTACAGGCATTCGGGAAGTGAATGAATGAAGTATGCTTGGAATGTGAAGATACTACTGACCCACCATTGATGTAATCAGAAAAAATTTTTCTAGAAGTGCAGATGACTTTCAGTAAGCCACCATGTCATCCTTTAACTAGCTTCTTCTATTGTTTTTAACTGCTTTCCTGCAGCTAGATTTACTGACACATCCCCACTATGGTCTCAGGGCTACCCTAATCCCACTAAGTCTTGAGTAGATCACGTTGGAGACAGGAAGTGTATCAGTGGTTTAAGTCTCCACCACCTACAGGGGCTTAAGAAAGGAGAAAGTCCCCAAATCAGGATTCTGGGTGATGAGCTATGCTTTCTGAATTCACCTCAACCCTTCAGAGTCTCCAAATACATCTAATCCTCATAACAATTGTGTAAGGTAGGTACGTATGCCTGTTAGGATTAGGTTTACTTGTGTAAAACAAAAACCCAACTACAATAGATTTACCAAAGAAGAGTTTATCTTTCTCCCATGACAGGAGGCTTCAGGAGCATTCAGGGCTGTCATGTGACTTCTCCAGTGCCATCAGGGTCTTAGGCTTCTTTTAGCTTTAGCTTCTTTTAGCTTTCAGTTCCCCAGGAAGCTCACTAGACAGCTGTTTTTCTTTCAGCATCCTGTATGAGTTCCATGCACAAAAAAGAGGGAAAAGGATAAAGGGCAAAAACAAATGACAACTGAATTGACCCCTTTACCACATTTTCCTGCAGCCTTTTGCAGGAATGTCTGCTTATCTTACCAAACATAAATGGGACTCTGGGGATGTGAGTGTTTTTAATCAGTTAGACTGTTCTTAAAATAAAATTGGGTTATTTTCATAAGGACAACAGGGAGGTGAGACTGGCATCTAACTGTGTCTTGCCACAGTATGGCAGCATCTGGTGCTCTAGGAAAGAGCCCTGTGGTGGCCCATGATTCTAGGGTCATGGTGCTTCCCCACACCTCTGGGTGACCCCGTGTACATCACCAGTCTTCTATCATGCTTCCCCTCTCCTCACACACCCTCCTTCATACTTGTCTCCCTCCTAAAGTAGAACCCTACCCTGAACCACAGCCACTCCCCAAAGTCTGTCTCCTGCTCCCCACTCAGCCTTTCTCACTAAATCAGGGTTCTTTTGTCTTTGGACCAGATCCCAGTACTGGTCAGTGTGCTGCCTGTTCTCTGCCTGAATCAGTGCATGGCATCCTTGCCTGCAGCCCTCTATCTCACAGCTGGACCTCCTTGAACATGAGACTGTCCAGTTCATGTCTGAACTTGTCCAGAGGATGATCGAAAGCCTGTTTCTACAGTCAGGTTGGTTTCAGTACCCAGGAGTCAGGAAAAGAGGATCTAATGTCTTGTGGTAACAAAATTCCAGAAGGTTTTGCACTTGGCCCTCTTGAGGCTGGATGTACCATACTTGGAGCTGAAGGGAGGGAGCTTTCATCCTCCCTCTCACATCACCTGACTGCTGAAGTAGCATCCAAGATGTCCAGGAAGTAGGATTTTAGAGAGCCAGAAGGCATGTCATTATCATGTAGCCTGACTGTTGTGATTTATTCATGAAAAATGGAGGTCTAGAAAGGTGGGATTAATTTATCTAAAGGAAGCAAAGCTGCACCCACACATATGGGATCTCAGCCATGCAGCCCATAGGAAGTATGTTGGGCTGAGCTAGGTGTCTGAGACACTGCTGGGATTCTTCCCAGAGTCCCCTCCCAATGTCCTTCACCACCGAAAAGGCAGAAGGAAGGGTGTGAGTGTCGCTACAGAGAGGATTTCTGTATTTCTAACAAGGAGAGCATTTTGGTGGAGAGTTGAGAAGATAGAACCTCAGGTGAGTCTTGTGCTGCGTGACTGAATAGAGAGAACTCTAGACATGAATGGTTCCAGGGCACAAATGGGAGGTCCAGGGCAACGTGGAAATTGTTCGAGGTGCTCAGGGTTGCATAACAGAGGAGACAATAAGGGCAGGTGACATCCACTGAGCACCTACGGTGGACCAGACACTTTTATTAGAGCTTCACCTGAATCAACTCACTGCTTAAGGCAATCCTATAAGGTCAATACTGAAGGACCACAATCCTATATCCAAAATCCTTCAGACGAAATGTGTTTCCAATGCCAAATTATTAATATCATAGAAAAATAATATGGTACCTATACCACATATTATGTAATGATTCCCAGAAGGGTCTGGGACAGCACTTAGTACACAAGCACATGGACATTTCTGCAGCAAGTGGGCTAGACAAAGCCCACCAAAACCTTCACATTGAATGTGACGCCAAATAAGTTTGAGTATGCCACTTATGAAAAAGTGTTTGGTTTTCTGGGCTTTTGGGATTTCAGAGCTTTCGATTCACATCCTGATCTTGATTTTCCAGAGAAGAAAACTGGCAATGTGGCTCTAGCATCTATGCTGTTAACTATTTTGTTCTGCTGCCTGATAACAAAGCGCATCTATCATATCCTATACATCCCATGTTGCTGTAATATATGCGGCCTCTTCCAGTCCTTGAGGAAAGACTAAGGAAGGGGGAACAAACTCTGGCACGTCTCTTTAACAAATGGTGAAATCGAGGCTCACAAGAGTGGTATCTTGCTCAAGGGCACACAATGAATGGATAGAGGCACAATCCAAACAAAGTGCAGGTTTGCAGGCTCCTGGCTCCCAGCTCCCCTGACAACCTGACTCCTGTGCTATTGGACACATTCCTCAGGAATTATTTGAAAGAAGAGTAAGATATAGAGAAATATTATAATATTTTTGGGGCTTTGAAGTGGTGGCAGAATCAGAAACATGGAAACCAATGCTGACTTTTTGAATGAATTATAGAACAGGAGAATGTGGTGTCTTCTTATCATCCCCGAAGGAACCAAAAGGCTCTAACCAGTGGAGCAACAGATATGACAGCAGCTGCAGCATTTGTTCTCTGAGATCACGATGATCTCTCCCACAACGGGGTTATCTGAGGGCTCCTGCCTATCTCCAAGTGTTGCTGAGGAAGCAAACAAGCAACCACACATTGTCCTGAAGACTGGAAGGTGAGGGGCAGGAAGCCTCTATCGTATCCCAAGGAACTTAGACTAAAGGTCAGAAAGCTACAGTCTCAGGGAGTCTTGAGAAGAGTTGTCTGTGCTATTCAGAAAGGTGTCATAGGAGAGAGCTGCAGCCTCCTGGTCTCCCTGAGACCCCAGAGCAGTCAGCCTCCAGAGGGAATAGGTGAGGGATACAGAGGATGCTGATTCTATCTTTATGCTGAGAACACACGTAGCCTTAGTGTGGACAGAAGAACAGGCAGGGGTTGCAGCAGTGGAGGAGTCAGGTGGCCCTGGGTGATCCTGGGAAAGATGGAGGTATGAGGGACCTGGGAAGAACGTCAGAACTCTTCCATCTTCTCACATCACCGTATCACAGTGCATGCATTCCAGCAGAAATCTCTGCAAGTGTTTACTATTCTGGCTTATAGCTATAGTTATGCCCAACTGGCAGCTACCTACATGTTATACTTAAGGGCACTAAAAAGTCCTTTTGGTATCTCACAAATATCTCATCATTAGAGGGACTCCTTTGTACTGATGAATTCTGCAAAAGACATGCAAGGATTTTGTGAAATAAATGCCTTAAACATACCACCCATCTATCCAGAATGGTCTCTCCTGTCTTTTCCATCTGTTAAATTTCTACCTATCTTTCAAGACCTTCCCGAGACCTGTTGCTCTTTCCTGAATACTCCCAATAGCTTTCCTATATACACCTCTATTAGAACTGCTGCCACTCTGTAATATCATTCTTTTTACAGATTGGTCTTCCCCACTGGATAGGGGCTATAATAATACAACTCACAAGGATTCAGTTGGGTGATATATGTAAAGTGCTTAGCACAGAGTAGACATTAAGCAAATAACAATTCTCTTCTCTGGCCTTCCATCAATTCTTCAATTGAACTATTTCTAATATTCACTTGCTTCCCTCCTGTTTCCCTAGCACCATCTGAATCCATTTCTCTATTACTTTAAGAGCCTCCTAACTGCCCTCTGTGCCTCTGATATCTTTCTTTTAACTTTTATATTCCTTACTGGGTGCTGGCTCATGAATTCCCCTAATATATTTCTGTCTTTATATTCTTCCATTATTCAAGGACTGCAGTAGTGCCTAGTGGTCCATTGCATTAACTCCAAACTCCCAGCAGCATGCTCTCAGTCCATTTGCTCCTTCCAGACCAAAACCCTTACCAGTACTTTGCAGGCTATGGAGTCCCCACACACCAAATGTTCTGTGCTAATGACTTGCTCCAGGACCTCTGTTCTCACCTTCTAACCCACAGTGTTCTTACTTCACACCATCTTCCAAATCCTTCCTTCCAGATTTAGCTTACATTGGATATGCTCCATGAATCAATTAAGTAGTCAATTAATAATCATACATTGAGACCAGGCACGGTGGTTCATGCCTGTAATCCTAGCACTTTGGGAGGCCAAAGCGAGCGGATCACAAGGTCAAGAGTTCGAGACCAGCCTGACCAACATGGTGAAACCCCGTCTCTACTAAAAAATACAAAAATTAGCTGGGCGTGGTGGTGTGCACCTGTAATCCCAGCTACTCAGCTGTCTGAGGAAGGAAAACCACTTGAACCCAGGAGGTGGAGGTTGCAGTTAGCCAAGATCACACCATTGCACTCCAGCCTGGGTGACAGAGTGAGACTCCATCTAAAAAAAACTAATCATCATCAACATACATTGAGTAGTGCAACAGGGAAAAGTATAAAGGAGATCCTCCAAGCTCTCAGGAGCTGAAGTCTACATGGAGGCTCACTGCATACTCACATCCAGTATCATTAACTTCTCAACATAAATGCCAAGTGTAACCCACATTTGGTTGGCCCTCTCTTTGACCTGATATCATAGGACTGCAGTTTCCTGGAAAGTTTCCCCTAAGCATTTCTGAAAGTTGAAAAAGGTGTCACACATGAGGTCATAAAGAAATCCTTACAGCTTCTCCATCAGTTAGGCATGCTTTTGGCCATAATAGAGCACTGGATAGTGTGTCCAGCAACAAAAACATTAAATGTCTCACAACAGGAGAAATCTGGAGGCAAGAAGATGCAAAGCTTAGTGTGGGTTCAAGAACAACTGATAAATGGCAAGGTTGACTAACCTGGGGCTATGAGGTTATAGGTCTTTTTTTTTTAATTGACTCCACTTTAATTTTATGCTCTGTGACATCCACTGCCTGCCCCTATGCTGTGTGTCAATCTATCTGCTCATCTTTTTTATTTATTTTTATTTTTTTTATCACATTTTAGGTTTTGGGGTACATGTGAAGAACATGCAGGATTGTTGCATAGGTACACATGTGGCAGTGTGGTTTGCTGCCTTCCTCCCCATCACCTATATCTGGCATTTCTCCCCATGTTATCCCTCCTCAACTCCCCACACCCTGCTGACCCTCCCCTATTTCCCCCCCGCAGACCCCAGTGTGTGATGCTCCCCTCCCTGTGTCCACGTGTTCTCATTGTTCAACACCCGCCTATGAGTGAGAACATGCGGTGTTAACTCTCCCTGACTACTGAAAGGATATGTTCCGGAAGCGGGCAGGTGCATGGAGGAGAAGATGGGAAGTAAGGGATCCAGTGACCCAGTTGCAGATAAGAAAGAATATGAGCACTCATCTTTCGGGGAATAAGTAAACTATTTAAGTTGGTACTTTAAAAACAGTATGTCTGCTATGCTTGACATTCTATCACATTGGTAGTCAATCACAAACAACAAACAAGTAAAGGGAAGTATGGGCACTTTTATTGCACTACACTTTCCTATCTTGTATTTCTTCCTAGACATCTAACAACTGTGTATATATTTAAAAACTCCAAGTTCTGTGGCCAATAATCAGGGCTTTAAAGAATCAATGTTCACACATTGTGGAAATTGTGTGGTTGCTGGTTAGATTGCCAGTAAAATTGTTGATGGCCTACCCAGCAGTCATTCCCTTCTTTTTTCTTCCTGATAGAACTCAAGTGTTCTCTGGGTCTGGAGCCAGCCCTGTGCAGCTGTGTCTCTCAGAAAGATTGAGCCTCCCTGGATGGAGCCCAACAATGTCCTTTGGGACCCAGGCTCTTTTCAACCTTTGGCTTCACCATCTTGGCCTCTTGGCCTTTCATCCTCCTGCTTGTACTTCACAGCCTCTAGACAGCTGTCATCACTGCAGGCATCAGTAGTGATTGAAAGGTATGAAGCAAGTTGAAGGGTCAAAAGGCTTTCTCTTCCCAATGCTTTGTCTTTTTCTTGAGAAAGGGAAGTTGCCAATACCCAACCATCATGTTAGAATTCCCTGCTCCAAGTATTATTGGACCCTACTGGACCCCCTTTTTTTTTTTTTTTTTTTTTGATACGAGGGTCTCATTCTGTCACTCATACTAGAGTACAGTCATTTGAACATGGCTCACTGCAGCCTTGATCTCCCAGGCTCAAGTGCTCTTCCAACCTCGGCCTCCCAAGTAGCTGGGACCACAGGCACACACCACGATGTCCACCTAATTTAGAAAAATTTTTTGTATGGATGAGTTCTTGCTATGTTACCTATGCTGGTCTAACTCCTGGGCTCAAGCGATCCATCCACCTTAGCCTCCCAAAATGTTGGGATTACAGGCATGAGCCACAGTGGTTGGCCTGGACACTCTACCTTCTTTCAGGCACAACCATCCCTTATGGTAGGGTTTCCAGGTAGAATGCCCAATTAAATGTGAATTTCAGAGAAACAACAAATAATTTTTAGTATAACTATGCCCAAATGTTGTATAAAATATACTAAAAAGTTATTTGCTATTTCTCTGAAACTCATATTTAAGTGGGCATTGTGTATTTATCTGACAGTCTTTTCTATGGGCACTGCCACAACTTCCTCCAGGGACCACTGTCTCCCTAAGGAACTGCCCCTATGGGTGGCCTGGAGTCCTCAAAATGCCACAGCACCAGGATGTTCAATGAGAAAGTTGGCCTGAACGCCTCTCTTCCCCTTTTGTTTTACTATGTTCATGTAATCCCAAATAAAAGTCACTTGTGCCTCTCTCTTTTAATACACGTTCAACAAAACTTTTTTAATTTAACTTTTAGCCACTCTTCCTTAAGACTCAGCCCTGAGTTCTGAGGGTAGAGCTCAGCCAGAAGAAAATGTGAATGGCAGACATGATGCCATTCCCAGCTTCGCCTCTGCCCTCTGGAGCCAAGGTTTAGCCAGCCTTGTCTGTCTGCCGTGACTCCAACCTGAGCATGTGTTTACCAGGGCACTCCAGCCCTGTTCTCTTAAGCAGAATGTTTTTAGTTCATGCAAAGAGACCTACCCAGCTGTCTACACAGGCATGTCAGAATCTTCCAAGTAGGTGCACCTTAGTCTCAGAAGAGATGCATGCATTGTGTACTATTCAGAGGAGAGACCAAAAACCTTCCTGCTTGAGGCAGTCTTCATGGAAATTAGGATTTGGCTTGGTCCTCAAAAGGAAGGGGCGGGACAAGTCAAAAGGCAGGAAGAGGACGTGGCTGGCAAATGGGACTAAGTGTATTTTCAGGAGATTGAGGAGACCAAGAATGAAGCAGGGGTTGCTTGCTATAAAGTTGGGAAATGAGATTGAGTAACTTCTGGGCCAGATTACGGAAGACACTGCAAGTAAGAAACGACAGCATGCTTGATTTAGTAGGAAAGAGAACCCAGTGAAATGTGAATATTTAAGATTATATGATATAGGCTTGTTTGACTCTTCCCATCATTATTCCCCAGTGTAAAATTAGATCCCTTAAAGATAAATGCAGTACCCTTTGTTGAAGATATGCCCTCTTCTGCCAGTTAGGAAATCTGAGCCTTTAAAAGAATTTGCTATTTCTAACTAATGTCTTTAGTTTCTGGACTAAACAAAAAGGTCATCTAGTATTGGAGAAAAGAACCTATTTTATTCTTTGATATTAAAATTAACATCAGCTTTAACTCTAACATAAGGATGTTCCAGGGCAACTTTGATTCTTACTAATTCTCTGACGACCACTTCCTTCCTCCTGTATCTGGGGGCTTGTTTACAGGGGACCTTCTGGATGTGTGTGGCTTTCCTCCCCATTTCCTACCTGCCAATAAACACAGTGCCGGCTTTCAACCACCTAACCCCTGCAACACACATAGAATTTTCTTGCCCAGTGAATTAAGTGCACTCTGTTTTCTAGTTACACTGTTCTGAGAACAGTACAATTGATCTGGCCCGAAGTAAATCCCCTCCCCTTTATGTACCTTCTCTCTCAATGGCCCCATCCCTATCCAGTGTCCTGGCGACCTCCATCACTGACATCCTGCTATAAACCTTACCCAGAAAAGGACGTGATTAACTATTTCACATAACACCTGGAGATGCTCACACGGGTGGGGAGAAACCTGGAAAATTGAGATGCACAAAAAAATACAATACAGCCCTTCTCTAAGACCTTTTCTTCCCCCTTAAAAAGAAACCCCCAAAACTCAGGAGGTGATGTAGGGTCGGGGGAGGATTCCTTGTTACTTCTGTTTTTCTTGAAATTTTTCCACTGTGACATTCATATGTTTACTAAGATATAAATGGTCACCAAAGGTTAATATGTGATCTTTCCAGCAAAACAGAAAAAAAGTCATGTCTAACATAAGTGCATCTCACAAACAGACAAATATTGCATGCACTCACTCATATGTGGGAGCTGAAAAAGTTGACCTCATGGAGGTAGAGAGTAGAATGATGGTTACCAGAGGCTGGGAAGGGGTGGGTTTGGGTGGGTGTGGGGAAGTGGAGATGAGGAGAGGTTAGTAAATGGGTACAACCATACAGTTGGATAGAAGGAATAAGTTTTAATGTTTGATAGTCAAGTAGGGTGACTAGAGTTCACAACAACATATTATATATTTCAAAATAGCTAGAAAAGAGGACTTGAAATGTTCCCAACACGTACAAATGGTAAATGTTCATGGTGATGGACACCCTAAATGCCCTGACTTGACCATTACACATTCTGTGCATGTAACAAAATATCACATGCAAGCCATAAATATGTAAAAATATTATGTATCAATAAAAAATAAAATGAGGAAAGTTCAAATTAGGGGGATTTGGGCAGCAGCCATTAGAGCAGGAGCTGCTTCTTCAGAGGCCGGAAGAGGCCTTTCCAAAATGAGCGACAGGACTGGGTGTGGCAGCTCATGCCTGTAATCCCAACACTGTGGGAGACCAAGGAGGGTGGATCAGTTGAGGTCAGGAGTTAGAGACCAGCCTGGCCAACACCTTGAAACCCCCTCTCTACTAAAAATAGAAAAAATTAGCTGGGTGTGCTGGCACACTCCTGTAATCCCAGCCACTCTGGAGGCTGAGGCAGGACAATCACTTGAACCCAGGAGGCGGAGGTTGTACTGAGCTGAGATGGCGCCACTGCACTCCAGCCTGGGTGACAGAGTGAGATCCTGTCTCAAAAAATACCAAAAAACAAAAAACAAAATGAACATCGGGCTTTGCTGAAAGCCAGAGTGCTCTTTGCATGGTCCTTTTGCATCCAACCCTTTACTTCAGTCATCAGAAGGATCTTTCTAGTGCAGAGTTACTGTTATTTTCCCACATATTTACTCATGAACAGATAATACATATACATGACACAGAATTCAAAGTACCCCACAGGTGATGGAATAAAATGTAAGCCTCCTTCCTTTTCCTTCTCCCTGGTTACACTATTCCTGCAACCTCTATGATTAGTTTCCTTCCTTCCTTCCTTCCTTCCTTCCTTCCTTCCTTCCTTCCTTCCTTCCTTCCTTCTTTCCTTCCTTCCTCCTTTCCTTTCCTTTTTTTCCTTTCCTTCCCTCCCTCCCTCTCTTTCTCTCTTTCTTCTTTTTTTCTTTTTCCAGAGTCTCATTCTGTCACCCAGGCTGGAATGCAGTGGCACCATCTCAGCTCACTGCAACCTCCACCTCCCAAGTTCAAGCAATTCTTCTGCCTCAGCCTCCTGAGTAGCTGGGACTACAGGTGCATGCCACCATGCCTAGCTAATTTTTGTATTTTCAGTAGAGACAGGGTTTCACCACATTGACCAAGCTGGTCTCAAACTCCTGATCTCATAATCCATCCACATTGGCTTCCCAAAGTTCTGGGATTACAGGCATGAGCCACTGATCAGTTTCTTAAATATCTTCCTTCCAGAGATATCTATGCATTTTCAAAAACAGAACTAGTTATTTGAGAGTCTTTGATAGGCTTATTTGCTTATTTTTTCAGAGATATCACATCCATGTAGTTCAAAAATTAGCCAGTTTAAGAGATAACCAGTGAAAAGTTATGCACCCAACCCTGTTCCTAGTCTTCTTCCTGGTTTCCACTCCACACCACCACTTCCCCTACCCCATCAGTTAACTTTTGTTATGTTCTTGTGAATCAGTCCAGATTTTTTAGAAGCACGTGCCACCAAACACAATTCCAATCCCCCTTTAAAGCAATTCTTTAACTTGGAACTCTATAAGACAAAAAGAATTATTTGAATAAGCAACCTATGCATTAATGGAATTAACTCTATGACTTTATGAAGCAGTCAACTTGAGCTCATATATATATTGCATATTTCTAATTTGTTTTACATATACATTAAAATATATAATATAAATATTTATTATATATATGTGTTTTAGATATATGTGTATTATATATAAAGCAAACTACAAATAATAGACAAATATGACTGCCTGGGTTTCAGGATATTGTGATCCCCTTAAAAGGAACCCTCCTCAACTACTGAAAGTACTTAAAAATTAATATTACCTGAGCCCCTACCAATCAAAACAGAAGAGCCCGACTAATCAGAATCTCTGCCAACAGTACATACAAGGGTACCTGGCGTATCACACAGGTGGGTCCTGCTTCCAGGAGGCCTATTTGCCCCTGCAGCAGACTGTGAGATTCTAAAAGCAAGGTGACTCACCACCTACATCGGTCTGCAGTTTTGCCTGCCACATGCAAGGCTGATATTCACAGAGCGCTGTGGCTTCTGATGGGAGGAAGGAACTTCTGCTCAGAGGTCTATCATTCTGAGGATCACCTTATTTAGGGGGTTCCCTGGTTTCCCCCTGGCTCCAGCATCCTGAATTTTATGCAATCATTGCATTTTCTCTCATGAATTGGCCCATATGACATGCTTTGTAGATTACTGCCAAGTTTACCTATTTGGGAGACCAACCAAGAGAAGAATGTCCCAACTGCAGGCTTCGAATCAACTGTGCCTCTAGGGCGTTGGCTCCTGCTCTTTCTTTTTGAAAGACCTTACCCAGGCAGCTCTGAATTTTGAAGTCCTACCCATTGTTTAAAATCCAATTCAAGTGTTTCCTGAAAACAGCTCAGCTCTGTCATTCAAATATATGTCTTCTTCTTCTTGGCTGTTTGTTGCTATTTCTATCATACCATCACATTCTGTGGAAAGTTGTATTCCAGCTATAAATATATTTGTTTTTCCCTGCCAGAAGACTGCATATTTTGTGATCTTGGCTGTTTATCTTTGTGGTCCCATGGCATGTAGCAAGGTGCCCCGCACACAGTAGGATCTCAACAAATATTTTTTTAAATAGAATTTATTGTTTGGTTGAGTTCTCATTCTTAGCATAACTGGATGGCACAGGGCATAAGAAGAGAGGGGAAGTGCAGAAACTGCTTATTTGATAAGTTGGGGCTGTTTCTTTTTTTTTTTTTTTAAGGGGCTTTCCATATGGACAGCATAGCAGGATGGTAAAGACCTCAGTCGTCTCTGGCCTTGTCAGAACCTGGATTGGCACTGAAATTACTGTTATCTTGAGCAAGCTATTTGACTTCTCTAAACTTCAGTTTTCTCAACTGTAAAATAAGGATGAGAATAATAGTCCCTCTCTTATGAACCAGTTGGCACACTGGCTGGCAGTAGCATTCAATCATTATCATTTTTAATAGTTTTTATTAGGATGACTGTCTCTATCATCCATTTCTGTTAACACGTGGCCAGAAAGCTTTGATAACAGCAGCTAAAAACAGGAGCTCTTTGAACCAAGGTTCAGACCATTTCCACTCCCAAGCTGCTATTTGCTTGGAAGGAAGGAAATAAAAAAGCCGTTAATGAAACCTCAGTAAGCCTTCATTTCCCACTGGGAAAGCTGGCTGAATACTTGTGAAAGTTTTGTTCAAGTCTATTCTTTGCTTCAAAAATAAACATTCTCATTTCTAAGCTGACACCAATACTAGGAGCCATGGGGCACATTTTTAAATTTGCTATTTGCTACAATACATAAGTGTTTTTACAATGTCATTTTAAAAAATCCATCCAATTATCTCATTTCAGTTTCAATAACAGAATGACAGTTAAGCTTAAATATTATGAAGGAAAGTTTTCCAACATGAAGAAACTACAAGAAGGACTCAGATAGCAAAGGGACATGGAAAATTTATAATTTCTAAAGCTAATTTTTTAGCTTTAGACTGCAAATACCATAAAACCTTGCAAAAGTTCAGGAAGCAGAGACTTAACAACTGGAAATTGCTTATCAGTTGTGCTGAAAATTTCCACTGCTTGTTTTTCTGTGAAAGGGGCTGTACAGTGGGGAAGTACTGTCTCCACGTGGGTGTGTGTGTGTGTGTGTGTGTGTGTGTGTGTGTGTTGCCTATGCAGCAACCCTTTGCAATGCTGCGTCATGTTCTGTTTTCCTTCCAGCTTCCTCTGTCTTCCAGTATTTTCTGGAGTCACCAGAAGGCCTTTGCCTGGCTTGTTTTCTGTATGATCAATGTTCTGTGGCACATGTCTCTACTCCTACTATCTGACCTATTAATTCCTCCATTGCAGAGGCATTATTAATACTTGTTAATGAAACCATGTGGAGAAAAGCATATTAAGATATATATTGACTTGTATCAACAAAGGAAATATTAATCCAAGTCAGTTGACACTTAATGAAGAATGATAGTTCAAACCCTTAGGAAACCAGGATAGCACTTGAACCAAAGCCCTTTTTAAAATTACAGATGAAGAAATTGAAGCACAGAAAAAAAGAAGCAATGTTCCCAAGGTCAGAGAGCTAATTAGAAAGTCTGGCTTTAGGACTAAAAATGTATGGTCAACCACATAAAGAATAGAGTGGTCACCTACTAGAGTCATGGCCTGCAAACTAAGAAACAGCATGGTTCTTTTCCTTAGGGAGTCATGTTGGAGAAACAAAAATATCAATATGGCATGTTTAAATTCCATTTGAGAAGCAGCACCACTAAAACAAACATTACAGAACTTAAATACCAATAAAAGTGTGGACAAAAAGAATAGGCGTGCCTCCCTAAATGTCTACCTTTTCACTAGGAGCCGGCAGACCAGGGAGAAGACTACAGCTAAATCACAGGTGGCTGTGGGTGTGGTCAAGAATAGGAAAATGGCGCATCCTAGAACTGTAAGGGGCCAGTTTGTCTAGGGCTATGATGAGGGCCAATCTAGGGGAGAGCTGTGGAGTAGAAGTTTGGCTAAAGTGGAAAGAATGGGAAAGAGCCAGGAAGGTGCCTGCCTGACCTGCTGGGGCTGCTGTCTTGGTCTTTGGGGAACTGATTGAAGTGTCAGGAAATGTTCTGCTTTCCTCTCTGGGCAATTACTACATGAAACAACTTCTGGAGCTTTTCATGTTGCTCTGGGAAGGTAGTTTCCTGCCTTGGTTGGAGGGGAGGCCACAGGCTTTCCTGGTCAGGGGTGCCTCCCAGGGCCAATCTCACAAGGGTACAGGGAGGGTCCTCGCTGGAAGCACATTCACAATCATTCTTCCAGGTTGAGGGGCGTGTAGCAGTCAGCAGGCTGTCTCTGCACAGGGATGGCCCTCTGGGTGATGCAGGTTCCCTCTGCCATCAACTTTCAAGCTTTCCTCCAAATCAAGTCAGGATTATCACCCATGTGACAGGAAATGGCTGTGGTCTGCAATTGTAAGTGGATCTGCATATTAACCTTTTCAAAACCTTCCCAGACCTCCCCTCACCACCAAAGGAAAAGAATATTCACCCACCAGCAGCAACAGCAACAGCACCTCCCAAGCACCTGAAGTTCTCCCCCAGGATAAAGTCATTTCCTGGGATTAAGTTTATCTTACATTTCCAGAGGGAAAAACTGAAGCTCAGCAAGGGTAGGCAATTCATTGAGAGAATTGGCATGTGGATCTGGATTTTCAACATGGATGACAGTGTTTTCTTTTCTTTTCTTTTGTTTTTTCTACTCATCACCAAAGCTTCTATCACTTCAGTGTGAAAGAGTTTATCAGGCCAGCTCTTGTGCATAAGGAGAGGCAAGAAGGGGAAGAGTGTGGATGGGTGGTGCAGGGACACTTAGAGGCACAGGAGAGGCATCATTTAGCCTCAGCTACAGCCAGCCAGAGCAAAATTAAAAATTCATTTGTGTTTGCCTCCTGCTATTCTGTTTTTCTCTGGAGGGATTGGGTTATAGCACCCTCAGGAATATTTTTGAAGGAAGTTGAATAGCTTGGGCTATCCCAAAGTCTCTAAAAAGACTTTCCTTAGCACCAATGGCCTAATGAGGTTTTTACAAAGGCCACATTTGGCTAAGAGGTGGATCAATACAGCATATACAAGATCCTTTCTGTCGGTGACAGAAACCCAAATCAAACCAAAATAAGCAAAACATAAATTTGTTGGTCCACTCAACTGGAAAAAAAGGGGACCTAAGAGTGACTGGACTCAGGGATTTAGAGGATGCTTTCAGACCTCTGTCCACTTCAGGGCCCTGCTTCTGTCTGGATTGAACCCATTCTCTCCTACTAAATATGAGCTCCTTGCGGACAGCTGCAGGCTTACATTATTCCAGTTAATGACCCTGGAGGAAGCAGAGAGCAGCCATGTTCCAGTGTCTTACTCAAAACTTCAGGAAAGGGCTCTGACTAGCTCTGTTTTAGGTCAGATATCCAACCTATGAACCAACTGCCGCAGTAAGTTTCATGAAATACTCGAATTGGCCGGACTGGGATGTGTATTTGCTTATGTGGATGTAGGTAGTCAAGTTCCCAGCAGTAAAGAGATGGATCACTCAGATTAAGGAAATTCAAAATCGTTCAATGACAGAACTACTCACAAAGGTCTGGCAGCATCCAAGGAAGCCAGCCAAGGGGCGTATAGAATCTCAAGGATCGAAAGCTCTTACCATCCTGAAGCCTGAGGGTAAAGGGGAAGGGGAAGTGCCTGGAACAAAGAGAGGTAGCCAAATGGGAAGCCTCCCTGACATACAGATGCTGTGGCCTTCAGTAGAAAGCACAGTCATCTTCCCCCAAGCTGGCAGAGAAATTGCTAGAAGAAAAAATATCCACACCTCCCTCTTCTTCCTTCCTCCAGTCTCTTGCCAAAGGCTTTCAATGCTCAAACTCAAAGGGAAGCTAGAGAGAATGAGACCCCTTGACACATCCATGCTGGCCAGGAAGGTGGAGAGAGGATCTGGAAGGGCAGATAGAATATATCCAGTGGAGTACTATGATTAGCATCACCAGCATGAATATAGAATCTTGAAGAGAAGACTTACAAAGGAAAAGCAGGTTGCTCCTACCATAAAAAGGGAGAAAAGTGCTGAGTAGTTCAACATAGCAAATGTATATTACAAATGATAGGGAAGGAGCTGGTGCCCAGGAGCTGCACAGGATACTTTTACAACAAGATGAAGGCTCTGAGATCCAAAGACATCACTGGCCAGGCAGAAGTCCATAGGGCTAGAAGACCTGGCTCTGTCATCAACACTGCCCATCAGAGCCCACTGTAATCTCTCTCTTCTCTCAGTATCCACCCACTCACAGCAGAAGCCCCTCTCGGCACTGCCATTTTGCACCACTGCATTGTTTCTTCTCTATTTTTACATAGGCCTTAATTCCTCAACTAGGTTTAAAACTGGCATCCAGCCTAGGGATTCATACCCAACAGATGTTTCATAAATATTGGCAATAAAACATTGCTGACTCTAGGCAGAGAAACAGTGTGAGTTTTTTTCAGTTCTTTGAGCTCTGTGTCTCCTTTTTTTTTTTTTAACTCTCATTATATAAGTAATGCTAGATAGAGGATAAAATGGATCTGGTTTGGGGGGTGGTGAAATGGTGCAATTAAAAATTTAAAAAGGCCAGGCATGGTGGATCACGCATGTAATAGCAGCACTTTGGGAGGCTGAGGCAGGTGGATCACCTGAGGCCAGGAGTTCAAGACCAGCCTGGCCAATATGGTGAAACCCTGTCTCTGCTAAAAATACAAAAATTAGTTGGGAGTGGTGATGCATGCCTGTAGTCCCAAGTACTCAGGAAGCTAAGGCAGGAGAATCACTTGAACCCAGGAGGTGGAGGTTGCAGTGAGCCAAGATGGCACCAGGGCACTCTATCCTGGGTGACAGAGGGAGACTCCATCTCAGAATAATAACAATAGTAATTAAGAAAATAAAAAGCAGTGGCCTGGACATTGGGAGAGAGAGGCCATGACCCAGCCACAGTAAACTGTGTGGCTCCGAGGCCTGTCATTCACTCTTTCTGGGTCTTGGAGTCTCTTCCCTACTAATTGAGATGCTTCAGTGGCTTATCAACCTCAGCACTACTGATATTCTGGGCTGCATAATTCTTTCACAGAAGGCAGAGACTGTCCTGTGCATTGTAAGGTACTTAGCCACATTCCTGGCCCCTACCCACTAGATGCCGGCAGCAGCCTTCACCCCATCCCCACAGAGTATAACCAACAGAAATGTCTCCAGAAATTGCCAAGTATACCATGGGGACAAAATTATACCCCCCTCTCCTGTTGAAAACCACTGGGCTACATGGCTTCTGACCAGCTGAAATAAAGGCTTGGTTTCATGTTTTTGAGACTGAAAATAGCAAGGATGAATACAAGATAGAAATTTACTTTTCTCTAAATCAAAGTCAGAGATGACAAGGCAGCTCTTCTCTCTCAAGTTATTAAGGACCCAGACCTCTTTTATCTTGTCGTTTCACCATCCATAGGGTTTTCTCTAGGCTGGTCCAAGTTGGTCTGCCATTGCATCCAATCAGCAGGAGGAAAAAAAGGGGAGAGGGATGAGTAGGTTCATGTAATCACTCTCATCTCAATTGGCCAGAATTTAGTCACGTGGCCATATCTAGCTACAAAGGAGACTGGGGAAGATAGTCTTTCTTATGGGCTGCATAAACCCAGCTTAATTCATTTAAAATCACAACTTGGTCTATTCTTTACCTACTTTTTTTTTCGGTTGATAGGGGAAAATGTTTGGGAAATGTGTCCTCAGCTAACTTGGAGAAGTGAGAATTCAGTTCTCTCCATGCTCTTTATTTCCTTCCCTTCCTCTAATCATCAGAGCCTCGAAGGCCCAGCTGTCTGTGTCACAGATAGAATTCCAGCCGTCAGACAGATCTGTCCAAAAAGCTCAGAGCTGGTTGACTTCATACTGAGAAAAAGTTCTGAAGGTCAGCTCTGAGTTTTTCACTAGTTACAGAGAGAACTGCATTCTGCTGAGGGCTCTGGGAGTGAGCCTGAAGCCATGCTTAAAGAGGCTTGTGTGAAAAGAGAGACCTAAGAGTTCTGAAGATCAAATTGAGCCCAGAAGAGTCAGAGATTCTGCTCAGAATCAGATGACTTCTGATAGCAATGGTGGGAGCATCCAGAGGCAAGAGGAGGAGAACTGAAACTTTTTGCATACCCTTAGCACACTAAGAGTCATTAGCTTTGCCTCTAAATTTGCTCATTTATTAATTTACTTAACACATAATTTTATTAATAAACTAACAAAATCACTTGTTTTCTCTTCTAGATTGGAGTGTTATATATGTTAGACTGTTTCTCATTTGCTAGCTGATAGCATGGCAGGGATAAGGCTTAAAAACCCCAGTACTCTGTATTTAATAATAGAGTTATCCTTCAGTATCCCCAGGAAATTGGTTCCAGGACTTTCCGTGGATACCCATATCTGAGGATGCTCACGTCTCTGACATAAATGGCATAGTATTTGCATACAACCTACATACATTCCCGTGTACAGTTTATATCATCTCTAGATTACTTATAATACCTAATACAATGTAAATGCTATATAAATAGTTGTTATACTGTATTGTTTAGAAAATAATGACAAGGAAAAATGCCTGTCCATGTTCAGTACAGATGCAATGTTTTTCAAGTATTTTTGATTCACACTTGGGTGAATCCACAGATGTGGAAGGCCAACTGTACTTATTACATTTGTATTTCATTATACAGTATATATAATTACCTAATTATACAACATAAAATTGTCCTCTGCAATATATAATTACCTATTGTAATATATAATTACATAACTGTGTTTTTCCCACAGATAAGCTGTAAAAGAAAAATAAAAAATGTAAACTGTAAAAAACCAAGAAGACTCGATACAGAAAAAAGAGCATTAAATAGAACTATGCTTGATTCCTAGCCCAAGAAAGCCAGGGTGGGTGAGATTGTGTCTTTCTCTGTTACACAACAAAATCAGCCTTCTAAGTTAGAGTTTATTAATTCTCAAGCTTTTAATTTCATGTGTTTTCAGTAGACTATTGGCTATAATTACTATAATTTTTAAATTTTTTATTGCGAAGTGTGATACACATGCAGAAAAATTTACCAGTATATATATATGAATTATCATAAATGAAAAATATGACCAAATTACCATAAAGTGAACACTAATCTGGCCATCCAGGCAGGATAAGACATAAAACACTACCACTGCTCAAAGCCCCCTCATGCCCCTTCCTAATTACCACTCTATTCCTTCCTCAAAAGATAAACACTGTTCCTACCTAACAGTATAATTTCATTTTGCCTATTATATAAGTAGAATCATGCATTTTTTTTCTTTTCTTTTCTTTTTTTTTTTTTTTTTTTTTTTTTTTTTTTTTTTTTTTTTTCTTTTTTTTTTTTTTTTTTTTTTTTTTTTGAGATGGAGTCTCACTCTGTCACCCAGGCTGGAGTACAGTGGTGTGATCTTGGCTCACCGCAACCTCCACCTCCCAGGTTCAAGAGATTCTCCTGTCTCAGCTTCCTGAGCAGCCAAGACTACAAGCATGCACATCACGCCCAGCTTTTTTGTATTTTTAGTAGAGACAGAGTTTCACCATGTTGGCCAGGCTGGTCTCAAACTCCTGAGCTCAAGTGACACTCCCACCTTGACCTCCCGTAGCTCTGGGATTACAGACATGAGCCACCACACCCGGCCAAATCATAAATTTTCTTAAAGCATTCTTAGAAGAAAAAATTGGGTGCTTGTGTTTACCATTGAATCAATAAGATGGGATATTTGAAATAGGGACTGCGTTGAAATTTAGAACATATAGTAAGTGTAATTTTGTCTCTTTATGAAAAAAGTCTATCTCTAGATAGACTTATTCCACCGGAAAAAAAGAGTAAGGTTGTGCCTGCCCAGTTTAAGAGATCTAGAAGCTTTTTCTAGGAGCCAGCAACTTGTCCCTAAATAAAATCATTATTTTCTCTTTGACAAAAACCCAGAAAGTTTCCACAGCCAATCAGGCACTAACAGATGGGATTTAGTGGAAAGGAAAAAAAAAAGCATGCAAATAAAACTTCAAAGAGGCAGAAAGATAAAAGAAAGAGAAAGATAGGATTTTGCCCTCTTATTTATTTTAGGAGTGGTTGTTAAATAGAGGAACTCATGATAAATTTGTCTCTTTGTTTGGAGACAAGGTAACTACTTGAGTCTGGGCACAGTGACCCATGCCTGTAATCTCAGCAGTTTGGGAGGCCAAGGCAGGCAGATCACTTGAGTTCAACACAAGCCTGGCCAACATGGTGAAACCCCGTCTCTACTAAAAACACAAAAACACATGTGGTGTCACATGCCTGTAATCCCAGCTACTTGGGAGGCTGAGGCAGGAGAATCACTTGAATCTAGGAGGCAGAGTTTGCAGTCAACCAAGACTGAGCCACTGCACTCCAGCCTGGGCAACAGAGGGAGACTCCTTCTCAAAAAAAAAAAAATGAATAAAAGAGGAAGAAAAGAAAAATGATAACTACTTGAACCAGGAATGGGAGGGAAAAAATGGAAAATTAAAGAGTTAGAGTTCATATTAATCAGTTTTTGCTAAGTTTTGCTGTGTACCAACCAACCACCAAACATCAATAGCCTAAAGCAATACTTTTTCCTTACTTATATTACTTCAGCTGCAGTGAGCTGCCATTATGTTCCACATGTCTTTTTCTTCCATAATACAAGCTTAAGAAGCAGTTTAACCTGGGATATATCATTCCGAAGCCAGAGGAAAAAGAAAATGAGATGGCAGAGCTGCTCGGTGACTATTAAAACTTGCTGCTTAGATTTCATTAGCAAAGCAAGTCACTTGACCAAGCTTGACATTAGCTGGCATTAGTCTGTTCTAGAGAGGGCAGATCATTGGAAAAACAGTGCAGACTATTACAGGGGTCATTTTCAAATGAAGATCAGTTAGAAATTATAATACAAAAATCAGGAGAAAGAGAAGTAGTTCCCCAAAATTCAATGTGCATAATCAGAATCCACCCATTTGTAAATTACCCATTCATGTAAGAAAATCCACTAAATAATTCATAATATATGCCTTAGATATGTTAGAAGCCCATATAGTTCATAAAAGAACAGTGAATTCTTTAGGAAGCATCTTTCACTCAGTACACTGCATTTTCAGTAAATTCTTCTGTTTTCTGGAAGAGTTTGAAGATTTCTTAGATGAAAGGAGGAACCATAGGCTAATCCCTGCTTTGTACCCAGAAGCCTCTGCTTATAGCCTGGATTTTCAGTATCTCTTCTGTTCTATAATCCTCCTCTGTATGGATTCCTATGAGGATATAAATTATCCATCTTCAGCCATAAGTTTTCTGTGATGTGTTTTCAGAAATTTCACAATGTCTATCCTTGCTGACAACATAAATCCTTTCTTCATATTGAAAAGACTGGAAAACAATTGTTTCTTTAGATGGATCTTTGCTATAAACTTCTTCATTTAAACAGCACTTTCTCAGCCCTTGTAAAATTTGTTCTGTTGAAGTGCTTTGTTTCTCTTTGAAAAAAAGCATTTTTTATCTAATTTTGAATAATTCCACCTGCTAGATTACTTATCTTGAAAGTGAGTCAGGCAACTTGTTGGTTTGCAGGCATTAGAGAAGCAAGTGGATTTCAGTTTTCTGAAATGCAAGTCTGACACCTTCTGGAAAGCATGTAACTTTTACACTCACAAGTTAGTTCACTGGGTCCACTCTCCAGAAGGCCAGGGGTACATGAAGTTAGATGGGAAAAACCTTGCATTTTTATTTCCATGAATTGCTGTTTAATATTTAGGATTTTCTTCAATTATGAATATGGACAACTAACCATAGTAGTATTATTAGTAATGTTGTCAACAGTAGAAATTACAGATTTTTAAAATCACATTATAGTTATTGCAGATATCAAAAAATATTATTTACATTCACCATTACTTTGAAATTCTGATAGACCTGTCATTAGATCTCATTATTTAATGAATTAGTATAAAGCACATACATTAATATTTCATACATTTGCTATTTTAACATTATGACTTTTGACTATTTCAATATAATTCATGTTATTTGAAATTCTACATATATTATTAATATTTTACACATTTAAAGAATATTTTGAGAAGTTGTCTATAGTTTACAACCAAACAGCAACAGGTTTATGGTACTAAAAAGATTAAGAATGCTTGTTCTAGGTGCATTCTAAAAGGGATAGAGGAGGACAAAAGAATATATAGAACTACATCTCTCTTTCACTAAAATAATGATTTTTAGTTCTTGTATATACAATTAAATGTCAAGAATATTTTAATATAAAATAATGTTTTGATATTATATTAATCAATGTACAAAGCTTGTCTTTCCTTTTTCTTCTCATAAAAATGGACCCCAAAACTGTGCCAAGGGAACTGCCTCTTCTTCCTTCACTCCCCTCCCTCTACCCACCACCACGAAGTGGTATATAATTGTGGAGTTTTTTTAAAAAGTCTTTTAAAACTATGAAATTTGTTTTTAATTTTTATGTAAGTTTCTAGACACTGAATTGCAATTGAAAAAGGGAATAAGAAAAGACTAGCAAATTTCCCATTATTCATTAAAATGCTTCCACATTAGGAACGGCAGAAACACATCTAAGTTCTGTGGTGTTCCTGGGCAAGCATGGGGGCTACTGTTGAATACAGTCCGTGTGTGGAGCTGCTTATTTTAACAAGATGGCCTGGAGAGTCTGCTCCAAGTGTGTGACATATACTCTGAGGGAGCACAAGATCATCCAGCAGGAAGCAGAAAGAAAATATTGAACTTCTGTTTCTGTTTATTTAAGATTTGAAAACCAACAAACTTTATCAGTTTTTCTCATGCATTAGGTCTGTACATCAGCAGGTCAGGATCTTATGAAAGGCATGAGGTGTCCCCAGGGAGTTGTGGAATTTTCACAGAGCAGTAGGGTTGGCAGCCACCTTCATCCTTCCTCTGCTTTGGGGCTACCGAGACGTTCGCATTTTTTGTGTGCCCAGTTAAGTGACTCCACAAATGCATTATCTTGTTTTAACTAAGCTTGCCTTCACAAAGTGGAGTTCCTCATGGAACTGTGGGTTGAAGATAATAATTGCAATAATGCAATCTCATAAACTTATACAAACACAATGGCAGAGGCTCATTTACTCTTAATATGACCCTTTCAGAAACAATACAAAAGAAAAAAATGACCAACTCATCACATCTAATAATTAATTGAATGTCCTAAAATTGAAATGATCAAGATGATTTAATATATGGATTGATAAACGTTGTTGCTATAGATGACCTTGCCTGCAGTGCATAATATGCCTTGAGAAGTTAGTTAATAGTAGCCGTACATATAAAGAGCTTATATATATGTAAGTTCAAAAACTATTTACTAAGAAAAATATATTATCCAAAGAGTTTGAATAGCACTATTATAAAGTTCCAAGAATAAAGTTTTTGAACTAAACCATGAATAAAAGAGTTCTACTGTGAGTTCAGGATCATTAGAAAAGGGAATGCCATGTTGGCTAAAGTGAGTTTTGCTGGCCCAAGATAAATCTAACAATAATGTGGAACAGTGAGAAGATATGTTGATTGAAATGGACATTAGGGTATTGTAGACTGAGTGTATTCCCAGATAGACTGTGGACCTCATGTGGGCAATAATTGTGTCCCTATTAGTCCCACATTCCAAGCTGCTTCCTGGAATCAGTAGGTGCTCAGAAAACATTTGTTGGGCTTATGGATTCAAAGAAACAAACAACTAAGGGGAATTTGACCTTTGGTTTATAGCACAACTTCTCTTTGCCCCTTAGCATTTCCCAGTAATGGGAAGATGTTCAATGTTGGAAAGCAGAATCCAAATGACAGCATCAAGAGCCTGAGTTGACAGAAAGCATCAGCTCCCGGAGAGCTGGAAGTTCCTCCCCACCCTGGGCTTCCATTAGTTTTTCCACATTGCGCTGTATTACACCAACTACAATTTCATGCCGTATTTGTGTTTCTAGTTGTCTCTCACTATTATTTGGGGAGCTGCTGGCGGGTAGACACAGGGTCTTACTCATCCTTATTTTCCTGATGGCTAGAACAATGTCAGACACAGAAGAAGGCAGCAGGGAGCAAATACATGTGAGCACCTGCTCAGCACTGGGCACTGGACATGTGCTATCTATTCGATTATCACACTAACCTTACAAAGGTTAAATTACATTCCCATGGCCACACAGTAAGTAAGGAATCCAGGATTTTGAGTCCAAGTTTGATTCCAAGCCCAGGACTCTTTCCACTATCCCATATTTTGTCAATAAATGTAGGATTCATAAATTGTTTGATTAACATAACCTCTTTATTGTGGCTCTCAAATGGTAGAAACACAAATATGGCACCCTGCCACATGGTGGAACCCACTACACTTTCAAGAGCCTCAATGGTTAACTTCCTTTTATTGATCTAGACTCTACTTCCTTACAACTTCTACTTACTGCTCCTTGTTCTTCTCTAGAGCCACGTAGGATAACTAATGCCCCTTCCACAAAATCAGCCCTTGGTTTCTGAAGACAGTCACTGTGTCTACCCCTCACCAAGTAGCTGTTTTACCAGGCCATCATGACCAATTGTTTTGCAGGAAGAAAAAAGGAAGCCTGATTTTAATCCTTAAATTGTGGATCCTTTGCCATCCACCCTGTACCTTATCTAGCCAGAAAGTTTCTGAATTTATGCTGAGCTAGACCCAAATGGGATATTCCTTCCTGGCACTCCTCTGCATCAAAACACAGCATCCCCTGGCCATTGCTTTTTCACTTGTGAATGTTCACTTATGCTAGCAAGCACAGGTGGCAGGCCTGGGGGAGGTGGATGATTCACCAGGTGTGTCTGGATGGGCTCTGTGGAAAGTACCTTTAGCAGCTTCTCTCAAAGTGCAGTCAGGAACCACCTGCATCAGAATCACTGGAAGTCTGTGTTAAAATGTGAATTCCTGGCCCCACCCTCGAACACCTAGATCAAAATTCCTAGGATAAGACCTGGAATCCTTACTTTTAAATGAGCACTCAATCCAGCAATGGTTCTGATGCATACTTGAGTTTGGGAGCCTCTGGACTAAAGCCGGCCATGTCTAAGTGGCATGGCAGTTGCCACGTGGATAGTGAAATCCATACTGGTGGATGGCAACTAGAGTCAGTTCACATAAATAAGAAATATTTTTTAATGAAATGGGATTGTCAATACTTACGTAATGTAAGAAAAGCAAAAGGTTTTGGCAAGGGAGCTTGGCAGCAATCACATAGAAAACCATGATTTAAAAAAAAAAAAAAAAGGTGGGGGGGATCCTGTAGTTAGCAGGACTGGCCTAGGCAATGTCAGTGGAACTTGTAATACATAAGTGGACACTAGTAACTTGAAAGGTTCTCACAATTCCTCTGAGTGGGACTCAGTGGTGATTTACAAAGGAGTGAGGTGACTGGCCATTTTTTTTTTGCAACCAATAGATTTTATTTTATTTTGAAGAGCACATAGCTAACATGGAAGATGAATTCCTAATGTTAGCTTTGACCCATCTGAGGGCTGTGTTGACAAGGGACAAAGTAGTCTCTGCCAAACTCAGTGTCTCTTATGGGGCTTTCACTGAGACTCAGTGGGTTGAGTCCTCGGTATCTCTGAAGAATTTCTGAAATAAAATAACCCTTCATCCCCACTCCCAACCTGTTTATTAAAAGAAAAGATTTTTTAATATACATTGAATAAACCCCAATGTATATTATGGGGTTTACGGCTCAGGTGATACTTAGATGCAGTTAGAAAACACCATCCGGGAACCAAAAGTAATAAAAAGAAATTCCATTTTTTACCTTTGTTTTTAAAGAAATTAAGGGAGATTCCATTTCTGTCACTAACTGCTACTTAAAATCGTCTCTCCCCTTGTTCTTTCTCTCTCATACCTCGTAGCTGCCGAAAGCCTCTTTTCCACAGTCTGACTCAGTTCTCTCTACCGAAAGCCTCTGGACTTACTGGAGCTGAAAGGTCAAGTGTAGGGGCAGGAACAGCAAGACAAAAGCCCTTGTAGAAACCATAACTGACTCCTTGGGAATTCGGCTCTGAGAGCTGTTGTTTGCGCTCTCTGGAATGTTTTTAGCTTCTCCAGAGGTCTTGCTGTTAGTGAGGTTATTTCTGTCACCGACTTCTTTTCTTTCTCAGCCTCTATGGTCTTGCACCTGATTAAAGTAAACAGAAGCCACCAGCCAGGTCACTAAGAAGGTAGAAGTTCATGAACAAAACAGCTGGTGTATTTGATTCGGATGGTGAGCAAACATTTTATTCTTTTAATTTCAACTGTTTATTAAAACTCAGACCAGGCTTATCTGGTGAACTCCTTGATCCTACCCAGCAGGAGAAAAGATAAGAGAAAGTAGCAACCGGTCAATAGATGTCAGCAGGCAGTCTCATTCCCAAACAAGATAAAAGAACATGGACTCTGAGCTCAAACCAAAATATTTACATGATATCTTGTCGAGGACACTATCAGCACTTTGGAGGGGACATTAGGATGTAGATGACAAGAAAAAATCACTGTCCTCTGATTGGGAATAGCCTGGGCTAGAAAAGGATGAGCTAACATGTTGGGTTAGGTTTCTCTAGCTCTGATTTCTTAAGCAGCCATTGGAATAAGAAACTGGGCAAATTCCCAACAGGGTGGGGCAATCCCCATGATCCCAGCCCACTGGGAAAGGGGCCTAATTCTGCTTCTCCCTTCCCATTCCCCAGCAGCAACATACAAAAGCACAGAATGTCTCAGTGACCTGGAATTTCTTCAGTCAGATGACCCTGGGTGGTTTTTGCATCAAAAACACAGATTTACGAAACAGCAAATTATTTGTGAAAAATTTTTCACTTTGGAGGAAGAACTGTAGAGAATCACCAGAGGATTATTAATGAATACATGTGAAAAACATGATTCTAGGTAAGAGATTCTGATATACCCATAGATTTTCTAGAACATATTTTCTGCATTAGAGAAACATTCTGCAAAAACTGTCCCATCAGGCCCAAGCAGTTACAGCAGCCTAGTAGCCCATCTTGGAAACAACTCCGGAACTCCTTCAGACAAACCCGCCAGAGCGGGGTGACTTGGCAGTCCTTGAGCCCCTGCCAGCTCATTTGTGGACAGTACTTTTCACAGATGCTCCCTGGTGTGTAGCAATTTCCGGATATTTTTCAAATGGTTTGTACCCTGCCAGCTGGGTGCAGTGCAGGCACTACAGCTTGGAGAACTCAGCCGGATGGACCAATCAAAGACAGCCTGCTGGCCCGGTTGGGATTAGACCGCATTGTTTGAGCCTTGCCCTGAGGTTGGCACCTATCCCCCTACCCTGCTGATTTCCATCCTCACTCCTTCCACTTCCCTAGTCCTTTTGGCCCCTGTTATGAGACCACTAGCCTGTCATCCTACCCCTACAAAAACCTCCTCCCCAGGTGGTCACCATTAATGTGCAGGCAATATAATGGAGGGAGAACAATATTTTAGGAGTAGGAAAATGTGAGCTAGACTCAGTTACGCCACTAATTAGCTCCATTCCTTAGTCAAGATGCATAACTTCTCTGGGTCTCATTTTCCTCTCTCTTTAAAATGAAGGCCCCATCACTACTGTCAAGTAAGGCCTTTACCAAGTCACCCAGGTCATTCCAGTAAGTTGCACATCTGACAATGGCCCATCCCTTACCACTCCTCTAAGTATGTTTTCTGAGGTAATTCAGAAAATAAGATTTTAGAAGGAAAGCTGTGTCAGTTGCAGGAACCGGCTTCAGCGGCAGGCTAAGGCTAAACATTAAATTTGAAAGAAGACATGAATTCCCTTATTAATGCTGTTGAGGGGAAGAAGAGACTGAAGGAAGGCCGCTTCTATAAAAATCAATGGTGAGCTGGAATGTATCAACTCTGTGTGAGTCTGGCGTCTCAGGACTTTTCCTCTAGAGCGTCAGGATCCTGTGTAGTGAATAATGAATCTAAACATGCCCTCCATGACCTTGAGGATATGCAAACATGAAATTTTGATGATAAAACAATAAAAGAAGGAAGGAAAATTCTGGAAAGTTTAACTTCATTTCTATTATTATACTCAAAATGAGGGTAATGTTTTCTCCAATTATAAAAACAACACAGAAATCTGGAAACTACCAAAAAATTTAAAGAATGAAACAAAATGACTGATAATAGAGATAACCACTGGCAATATTATGGCTGTTTCCTTTCACTCTTTTTGATCTGGACACTATAAAAACAGTTTCCTTTATGATTTTGAAGCATCAGTCTTTTTCTTTCTTTTCTTTTCTTTTTTCTTTTGAGACAGGGTCTTGCTCTTGTTGCCCAAGCTGGAGTGCAGTGGTACGATCTTGGCTCACTGCAACCTCCATCTCCCGGATTCAAGTGATTCTCCTGCCTCAGCCTCCTAAGTAGCTGGGATTACAGGCATGTGCCACCATACCCAGCTAATTTTTGTATTTTTAATAGAGACGGGGTTTCACCATGTTGACCAGGATGGTCTCAAACTCCTGACCTCCTGATCCACCCGCCTTGGCGTCCCAAAATGCTGGGATTACGGGTGTGAGCCACCACTTCCAGCCAGCATCAGACGTATTCTAAATTATCCTGGCTCATAGAAATCTCTGAATCCCAGAGAATTCTGAGTACCAATACTGCTTTTGGTTTCCTTTTCCATATTTCACTCTGATCCAAAATGAAAAATAACGCTAACAGGTGACTATTTGAATATGTGGTAGAACTGGGACTCAATATGAAGGTTTGCTGCTGCTTAGTGTTTGTAAACAAGCCTTTGTCTGTGTCTGTGTTTCAGTAGGGAGTACAAGGCACAGTGTTCTAATATGCACATTGTGCTCCTCTATTTTATTTTTTTTTTTTTATTTTTTATTTTTTTCCCAGGAAGTCAACTTTAATAAAACTGGTTCTAAAAGGATGCAAGAGATCTAAATGATCCAAAGACAGTGATGGCTTCTCATTTTCTGTCCCCTACAGAGAATATAAATATCATTTCTTCTGAAACTAACATATTGGCCTCATTTTCAAAATACATCACTTTATGTTCCTTACAAGGCAGCCATATGTTAAGCATGTGACAGTCACATGATTTATGCAGTGAGCCCCAAGGCTTCCACCAGCTTTCCTGGAACCTACAACCGGAAGAGTTCTGAGATTTCAAATATTAAAGCTTTCTCCACAGCCACAAGTTCCTTTGATGTTTGGGTTATTGAGCACAAACCCACTGGATAATTTGTCTTCAACAGTCCATTTCTGTTCCTAAAAGTGTTAGCTGTGCTTTCTTTTCGATGAATACTCTGACTCCATCTTGAATAACTTCATCAGAATCTCCTTTTGTCTTTGTATATTCTAGAGTATAAGAAAGGCCATTACAGCCCCTGGTTCAGAAACCAACTTTTACACCTGTATGCTCAGGCTTGTCTTTAAGAAGCTGCTTTATCCTGTTTACTACTGAAGGTGTCAGGGCGAGAGCGGCCCAGGTGGGCTGCAGTTTCCTCTTGCTCACAGCCCGGACACTTGCCGGGACTAAGGGAGCCGACATCTTCGCCGTCCCGGCGCCCTGGTGCCTCGGGCCGAAGCTCGGCCGCCTCAGCCTCTCTCCATGGACATGGCGGGGACGTTCTGCTCCTCTATTTTAAATTATTCAATGACTTCCTATTGCCCTTTTGATAAAATTCACACTCCTCCGGAAGACTCACAGAGGCCATCGTCATTAGACCCCTGCTCCTCTGTCTGGTCTTGGCTTGTACCCCTTTCTACCACACTCTCTGCTCCAGCAATACCGGTCCTCTGCTAGAGAGAGAGGAATACTGATATTCCTCTCTCTGTGGCATTCTTCTTCTTCCCATTGTCGGACTAATCTCTCATTATCCATCAGAATAGGTTTTTGATATGTTCTCACCTTGCATTCCTCCCATATGAACACTTGTTGCGTTTTATTGCTGTGGTGTATTTTTTGCCTTTCCTATTAAACTCTAAATGCCCTGCAAGTAATGACTATCTGTTTTGCTGTCCAATGTGCTCTCATCATTAAGCGTGGGCTTTTTGCAAAGTGAGTATTCAATAAACACTCATTGACTGTGTTAAAGAATAATAAATGAATAGCATTCTTAATTCACATTAATGAGGAAGCTTTTCAAGAGAATATGTATACAAACTATTAATATTGTCTTTCACAGTGGAAAATTTCATAAGTGCTCAGTGCTGAAGAGAGAGAAATACACTTGTGCTGTTTTATGAAAAAGGACAGTAGTTTTGGAAGTTGAGATTGAAACTTTCGTATAGCTTTTGTAACTGATGCTACTACTTTTAAATTTCTCCAGAGTAGGCTAGGAACTACAGATATGATGTGTGTCCTACAACCCCAGAGCGCACCATTAATATTGTGTGCTGCCATCTTACTCCATAGACTGGTAGCAGAGGCAGCCTCTGGCATTAATACCACAAAGGCCTACAATGCAGGCTTCTTTACTAGCATTAAAACCTGATAGTGATAAGCCACATATGCAGTACGTTTTCAGTGAGCAGACACATGGAGAACCGAGACTCAACTGAAAGCAGCAGGAAATTCAAAAGTATTCATATTTAGCACACTAGACATTTCTCTATGGGTGCAGCAACCAGTTCTGTCTTTATAACAATAGGAAAGGGCTTGCATGCTCTGCAGTAGTTCCTTATTTTCGTGGGTGGGCAAAAAGATTCCCAGAAGAAACTGGAGTAGTGAAAGCCAGTTATTATTAATGGGACGTAGGACCTGCCTACATCCTACATATGATGCAGCAGTCCACTTTCCAGCCTGGCCAGCTCTCTTACTATCTTCCAAAAATGTGATAGGAAAGAAGGAAAGGCTATCCCACATCCCAACTTCCTGAGGGAAGGCAATTTAATATTTTGTTATATTTCTGATATTATTTATAATGAGCTATGTATCATATGAAACTAAATCACAGTTCTGGCTTGTTTTATAAAAATGTAAAAAAATTTCCTTCCTTTATCATTATAGGAAATAAAACCACAAAAAACCACACCTTAAGGACAGACTGCCACATTCATCTGAGCCCCTATGACCATTCCTTTCATGCTCTGCTTATGCTCTTCTTTGTTGTTTTTTTTTTTTTTTTTTTTTTTTTGAGACGGAGTTTCGCTCTTGTTATCCAGGCTGGAGTGCAATGGCCTGATCTCGGCTCACTGCAACCTCCGCCTCCTGGGTTCAGGCAATTCTCCTGCCTCAGCCTCCTGAGTAGCTGGGACTACAGGCACGCGCCACCATGCCCAGCTAATTTTTTGTATTTTTAGTAGAGACGGGGTTTCACCATGTTGACCAGGATGGTCTTGATCTCTTGACCTCATGATCCACCCGCCTCGGCCTCCCAAAGTGCTGGGATTACAGACTTGAGCCACCGCGCCCGGCTGCTTATGCTCTTCTTACTCACACCATGCTTATTCCCAACTCCAAGTTATTACTCATGCTGACCAGAAGAAATTACTTTTCCTCTTCCTTGCACACAGCTGCAAATTCAGCCTACTCCATGAGGACCAATCTTTTTACTGCCTTCTCTCTATGACCTTCCCCAATACCTCCAAACCACACTGCTCTGCCATTTCCCAGACCACCTTTTGCACTTATAATCAGCATTATTCATTTTGGTGATTAATCTCACCCTGCTTTGCAATGTCCCTTGGCTATTCTCAGTGTCTCTCTTGACTCCCCAATGGATCTCTAAGTTCCTGGAAGGATAAAGCTGTAACTTATACTCCTATGTATTTTTATGACAGTATTAGCCACATAAAAGATGTTGAAAGGTATGATAAATGGTTGAAACCATCATGAAACTAACCATGATCATAAGGTAAACTATAGTGGTATAATTTATAATACTTAACTGTAGCCAATTAAAAAAGGATTTATTTAATAGCACATGGACAAAGAGAAACTAGCACATTTATTTTAAGATAGATTTTTTTTATAATCCAAAAGACTGGATTGAAATGAAATGACTACATACCTCAACATAATAAAAGCCATATATGACACTCCTACAGCTAGTATCATACTGAATGGAGAAACACTAAAAGCCTTTCCTCTAACATCTGGAACATGACAAGGATGCCCACTTTTTCCACTGTTATTCAACATAGTACTGGAAATCCTAGCTAGAGCAATCAGACAAGAGAAAGAAATAAATAGCATCCAAACTGGAAAAGAAGTCAAATTATCCCTGTTTACAAATGATATGATCTTATATTTGAAAAAACATAAGGACTCCACCAAAAAATTATTAGAACTGGTAAACAAATTCAGTAAATTTGCAGGATACAAAATCAACATACGAAAATCAGTAGCATTTTTATAAACTAACAGTGAACAATCTGAAAAATAAATCAAGAAAGTAATCCTATTTATAATAGCTACAAATAAAATAAAGTACCTGGGAATAAACTTAATCAAAGAAGTGAAATATCTCTACAATAAAAACCATAAAACATTGCTGCAAGAAATTGAAGAGGACACACAAAAAAATGAAAAGTTATTCCATGTTTATGAATTGGAAGAATCACTATTTTTAAAATTCCACACTACCTGATACAGTTTGGCTGTGTCCCCACCAAAATCTCATCTTGAATTATAGTTCCCATAATCTCCATGTGTCATGGGAGGGATTCAATGGGAGGTAATTGAATCATGGGAGCAGTTACCTCCATGCTGTTTTCATGATAGTGAGTTCTCATAAGACCTGATGGTTTTATAAAGGGCTTTTCTCCCACTTCACTCTGCATTTCTTCTTGCTGCTGCCATGTGAAGAAAAACATGTTTGCCATGATTATAATTTCCCTGAGGCCTCTGTAGCCATGCTGAACTGTGAGTCAATTAAGCCTCTTTCCTTTATAAATTACCCAGTCTCACATATGTCTTTATTAGCAGCATAAGAGCAAACTAATACACTCCCCAAATACAAGCTATGAATTCAATGTCATCTCTATCAAAATACGAATAACATTCTTCAAAAAAATTAGAAAAAAAATCTTAAAATTTATATGGAAACCACAAAAGATCCAGAACAGACAAAGCTATCCTAAGCAAAAGGAATAAAACTGGAGGAATAACATTATCTGACTTCAAATTATACTACAGAGCCGTAGTAACCAAAATGACATGGCACTGGCATAAAAACAGACACATAAACCAGTGGAATAGAATAGAGAACCCAGAAATAAATTCATACATCTATGAAGAACTCATTTTCAACAACGTTTCCAAGAATATACATTAGGGAGGTCAGATTCTTCAATAAATGTTGCTGGGAAAACTGGATATCCACATGCAAAAGAATTAAAGTAGACCCCTATATTAAAAATGACCTCTTATATGACCTTATATGACCTCTCATATAAAAAAATCAAAACAAAAAAGATTAGCAACTTAAATATAAAACTCTAACCTATGAAACTACCAAAAGAAAACATTGGGAAAACTCTCCCAGGCAATGGAGTGGACAAAGACTTCTTGAACAATATTCTACAGGTACAGGCAACCAAAGCAAACATGGACAAAAGGGATAATGTGAAGTTAAAAAGCTTCTGCACAGCAATGGAAACAATCAACAAAGTAAAGTGACAACCCACAGAATGGGGGAAAATATTTGCAAACTACCCACCTGACAAGGGATTAATGACCAGAATATTCAGGGAGCTCAAACAACTCTACAGGAAAAAAATCTAATAATCTCATTTTAAAATGGGCAAAAGACCTGAATAGACATTTCACAAAGGAAGACATACAAATGGTAAACAGGCATACAAAAAGGTGCTCAGCATCATTGATCATCAGAGAAATGCAAGTGAAAGCTACAATGAGATATCGTCTCACCCCAGTTAAAATGGCTTAGATCAAAAGACAATAACAAATACTTTGGAGAAAAGGGAACCCTCATACACTGTTGGTGGGAATGTAAATTAGCAAAACCACAATGGAGAACAGTTTGGAGGTGCTTCGAAAAAACTAAAAATAGAGCTACCATATGATCCAGCAATCTCACTGCTAGATAGATACCTAAAAGAAAGGAAATCAGTATATTGAAGAGATATCTGCACTCTCATGTTTATTGCAGCACTATTCACAATAGCCACGATTTGGAAGCAACTTAAGTATATGTCAACAGACAAATGGATAAAGAAAATGTGGTACACCTATCCAATGGAATACTATTTAGCCACAAAAGAGAATGAGATCCTGTCATTTGCAACAACATGAATAGAACTGGAGGTCATTATGTTAAGTGAAATAAGCCAGGCACAGAAAGACAAACATCACATGTTCTCACTTACCCATGGATGCTAAAAATTAAAATAATTGAACTTACAGAGATTGAAAGAGAAGAATGGTTACCAGAGGCTGGGAAATATACTCAGGAAGGAGTGGGAGCAAGAGGGGATGGTTAATGGGTAAAAAACAGAAATAGTTACAAAGAAAAAATAAGACTTAGTATTTGCTAGCACAATAGGGCGACTATAGTCAATAACAATGTACTTGTACATTTTAAAATAATTAAATAGTATAATTGGATTGTTTGAAAAGCAAAGGATAAACTCTTGAAGTGATGGTTACCCTACTTATTCTAACGGGATTATTATGCATTGCATGCTTGTATTAAAATTCTTCATGTAACCCATAAATATATACACCTACTATGTACCCACAACAATTTTTTAAAAATTTAAACAAAAAATAGTACAGTACAAAAAAAAAAAAAAAAAAAAAAAAAAAAAAAAAAAAAAAAAAAAAAAAAAAAAAAGGAAAGAAAGAAGAAAGAAAAGAAATGAGCCAGCCAGGTAAAAGTTGTGTTTTCTGGATTTGAATGTGAAATTACTCATGAGCAATTGCTATTTAATTGATTTAAAGCACCACAAACCGTTGAATTATAAAAGAGATGCTTGATAAACCTGTTTACATAATTCAATGTGGCCTGGAGTGCTCTTTGCTTTTATTTTTTAGTAATATTTCAAAATATTTAAGATACAGAGCAGAAGCAAAAACCCAGAAGAGCCAAAAAAAAAAAAAAAAATTTGGAGGAAAGAAAAAGACAGAGGATTGACACTACCAGATTTCAAGACTTACTATAAAGCTAGAGTAATTAAGACATTGGGGTATTGAGGAAAGGATAAACAGATCCATACAGCAGAAGAGAGAGCCCAGAAAGGCAATACAAAGGAACAAAGGGTATCTTCAACAGAGTTGAACAACTGAACATTCACAAGGAATAAAAAGGATGTAGACATAGACGTCCCACCCTTCACAAAAATAAATTAAAAATGAATCACAGACCTAAATGCAAAATGCAAAACTACAAAACTCCTAGAAGATAACATAGGAGAAAATCTTGATTTCCTTGGTGATGATGTTTTAGATACATAAAAAGGCACAGTCCATGAAGGAAATAACTGATAAATTCGACTTTATTAAAATTAAAGACTTCTGCTTTTCAAAAGACACTGTCAAGGGAATGAGAAAGCAAGCCATAGTTTTGTAGAAAATATTTACAAAAGACCTGCAGATAAAGGACTAATATCCAACATATACACAGAATTCTTAAAACTCAACAATAAAAATTCCTAGAAAAGGAATTTTTCTAGGAATTTAAAAATGGGCAACAGACCTGAACAGATACAACAAAGAAGATATACAGATGACAAATAAGCATATGAAAAGATGCTGCACATAGTGTGTCATTAGGGAACTGCAAATTAAAACAACAGTAATATCACACTTACTAGAATAGCCAAAATGCAAAACACTGACAACAACCAAATGTCAGCAAGAATGTCACGCAAGAGGATCTCTCATTCATTGTTAATGGGAATGCAAAACAACCATTTTGGAAGACAGTTTAATAGTTTCTCACAAAACTAAACCTATTCTCACTATGCAATTCAGTAATCATGATCCTTGGTATTAACTCAAAGAAGCTGAAAACTTAACGTGTTTACCCAAAAACCTGTACATGAATGTTTACAATAGCTTTATTAATAATTGCCAAAACTTAGAAGCAACCAAGATACCCTCTGGTAAGTGAATGAATACATAAATGGCGGTCTATTATTAAGTACTAAAAAAAAAAAAAAGCTATCAAGTCATGAAAAAGCCTAGGGGAATGATAAATGCATATTGATTGATAGAAGCCAGTCTGAAAAGGCTACATAATGTATGATTCCAACGTTTAAATGCATCACATTCTGAAAAAGGCAAAACTATAGAGATAGTAAAAGGATCAGTGGTTTGCAGGAGTTAGGGAGGACAGAGGGGTGAATAAGCAGAGCAGAGAGGATTTTTAGGGCACGACATTAGTCTGTTTTCACACTGCTGATAAAGGCATACCTGAGACTGGGCAATTTACAAAAGAAATATGTTCAATGGACTTACAGTTCCACCTGGCTGAGGAAGCGTCACAATCGCGGTGGAAGGTAAGGAAGAGCAAGTCACATCTCACATGGATGGCAGCAGGCAAAGAGAAGAGCTTGTGCAGGGAAACTCCTCATTATATAATCATCAGACTTCATGAGACTTATTCACTATCACAAGAACAGCACGGGAAAGCCCTGCCCCCATGACTCAGTTACCTCCCAGCAGGTCTCTCCCACAACACCTGGGAATTGAAGATGAGATTTGGGTGGGGACACAGTCAAACCATGTCAGGCAGTGAACCTGTCAGTATGATATTATACATGTCATTATACATTTATAGAACCCACAGAATGTATGCTAAGAGTTAACTCTAATGAAACTATAGTCTCTGAGACATAATGATGTGGGTTCATTGATTGTAACAAACGTGACACTCTGATGAGGGGTAGTGACAGTGGAGGAGGTTTTGTGTATGAAGGCACAGGGAGAATATGGAAATCTCTGTACCTTCCACTCAATTTTGCTCTGAACTTGAAAGTGAAAGTCTATTTTTAAAATCTGAAATAAAGTTTATTTAAAAACTGTTTGTTAAACTCAAAACTTTTTTTAAAGTTTTCATATAAGAAAATGAACTGTAGTCTAAAAGAACGTTATATTTCCTTCCTGAAGGTGGCGTTTGTGTACTATAGTCAAAGAATGCTTCCCCCGTTTGTTAAGGAGAAAAAAATAATCTTTCCCAGACAGTAAAAAATCTCATAAAACTGTCATGAGTAATTCCAGCAGCTAAGTTGAAATGAACGGCTATTCAGAACACCTTTGCTTTTCCATGACAGGGGTGAGCTTTCATAGATTAAGGTTATAGACTTACCTGCAAACACTGGGACCCATAATTCAATTTACAGGTACCTTAAAGCTGAAAGAGTGTTAGCAGAGCCTACACTCTGGGATGTGTTACAGGCATCAGGAAGTTCATGAGCTAAGTCAGGCCACAGTTCTGGCTAAGATGGCCCAACAAAAAAACGAGAGTTCTCAGGCCTGCACAGAAACTGTGACCAATTTGCTATTAACCACAAACACCTGCATTGTGGGAGCTATTTGAACTTGAGAGAAAAACCCCATATTTAAAAGCCACCTAAGCCCAAATTCTCCATAACAATTTGCTCTGGAGCATGTTAAACTCACAGATTTCTGGACTTCAGAGATCCTAATGTCAAGAGTGTATCAGGGCACAGAAATCTACATTTAAGAAACTTCCTAGGATGGAGAATTACTCAGATATATAAATAGAACCAACTCCTGATATAAGCAGCAACATAAACAAATCTCAGAAACAAGATTCTGAACAAAAGAAACCAGACACAAAAGAGTACACACTGTACGTGTGTGTGTGCATATACATACACACACATATACATAACATATAAAGTATCTGTGTATATAAAACGTGTGTATATATAATACATATATAAAGTTATAGAATGAGTACAACTTGCCAATAGTTATAGAAATCAGGTCAGTGGTTGTATAAGGCAGGAGATTAGGTGGATCAACTCTAACGGGGCATAAGGGAACTTTCCAGTGTGATAGGAATATTCTATGTTTTGATTGGAGTGGCAGTTACATGGGTGTATATATTTGTCAAAAACTCATATAACTGTACATTTAAACTGTGTAATTTAATTGCATATAGATTATACCTTGATAAGGCTGATTTAATAAGAGAATTCCTAGGTGATTTGAACATACATCTGGGTTTGGGAGCCACTGATACTTTGCTATGGGAAAATGACCAGATCATAAGTGCACTTGAGCCATACTGGGGCTCCTTTTTGGCATTTTTATTTCCATTGACAGAACTTCTGAGCCCCAGGGCACCTTCCAGAGCAAGTTGTCTGGCTTCTAGATTTTTTATATGTATTAGTCAGGGCTCTCTTGAAGGACAGACTAATAAAATATGTGGATATATGAAAGGGAGTTTATTAAGGAGAATCGATGCACATGATCACAAGGTGAAGTTTCATGATATGCCATCTGCAAGTTGAGGAGCAAGGAAGCCAGTAGTGGATCAGTCTGGTCCCAAAGCCTCAAAAGTAGGGAAGCTAACAGTACAGCCTTCAGTCTGTGGCAGAAGGCCCAAGAACCCCTAGCAAACCATTGGAGTAAGTCCAAGACTCTAAAAGCTAAAGAATTTGGAGTCTGATGTTTGAGGGCAGGAAGCATCCAACATGGGAGGAAGATGAAGCCTGAAGACTCAGCAAGTCTGCTCTTCCATCTTCTTTCTGCTTTATGCGCTGGCAGCTGAGTAGATTAAGGCTGAGTCTGCCTCTCCCAGCCCACTGACTCAAATGTTAATCTCCTTTGTCAACACCCTTACAGACACACTTTGCGTCCTTCAATACTTTGCAAAACCAATACTTTGCATCCTTCAATCCTAATCAAGTTGACACTCAATATTAACCATCACACTATGTGAGAAAACTGAAGCTCAGAAAGGTTGAGAGACTTTTCCAAAGTCACACAGTAAAAATAT
The DNA here is from genome assembly GCF_001604975.1 of Cebus imitator. Classification (NCBI taxonomy): domain Eukaryota; kingdom Metazoa; phylum Chordata; class Mammalia; order Primates; family Cebidae; genus Cebus; species Cebus imitator. The sequence goes on along the minus strand of NW_016107520.1, from coordinate 1,550,697 downwards.
CAGTAGAGGCCGGGTGCAGTGGCTCACATCTATAATCCCGGCACTTTGGGAGGCTGAGGCAGGTGGATCACGAGGTCAAGAGATTGAGACAATCCTGGCCAACATGGTGAAACCCCGTCTGTACTAAAAATACAAAAATTAGCTGGGCATGGTGGCATGCGCCTGTAGTCCCAGCTACTCGGGAAGCTGAGGCAGGAGAATTGCTTGAACCCAGGAGGCGGAGGTTGCAGTGAGCTGAGATCGCACCATTGCACTCTAGCCTGGGTAACAAGAGCAAAGATCCATCTCAAAAAAAAAAAAAAAAATACCAGCAGATATCAGATCTGAATTTTTACAGCCTTTGCTATTCTCAGTATCACACTGCGTTGAATGGAAGAACAAGAAGTGAAGAGCAGATGCTTCTTGCTCTGATTTTGCTCCCTTGCCTTTCACTGCCATCTACAAGATAGAGCTACCTGGTTACCTGAGCCAAGGAAACAGAATAGAGTCCAATTTTACAAGGAATGGCCGAAAGACTTCGGTTTCAGACTTGTTCATTTACTCATTCAACAAATAACCGACAAATGTTTGTTGAGTGCTTTCCAGTCACAGTTTTAGGCGCAAAAACAGTAGTGAATAAAACACATAGGATCCCTGCCCTCAAAGAGCCTATTATCATCAACAATAAGGCAATAAACAAATGCATCAGCAAGAAAATTTCAGATGGCGGAAAGTGCTTGAAGAAAACAAGGTGATTTAGAATAACTGCAAAGGAAGGTCTATTTTAGCTGGCTTTTCAGAGCAGGCCGTGCTTGGGATAGTGACTGAGGAGCATGAAATATGGCTGGAGATGAAGAGGCTGAAGGCAGCTATCTCAAACACCTGAAGAGCTGTCATGTAGAGAAGTGTGCTTGCTTCATGCGGACTCAGAAGGTGGAGTGAGAACCAATCTGAGTGCAAGACAGAGGTTGATTGAGACCAGTTTAGGAAAGAACTTTCCAACCTAGAAGAAAAGGAATTAATACTTTACTTGAAGGCATACTATGTCCTAGCTTCCTTATTTGTAATATTTTGTTTAATGCTTTAAAAAACTCTAGGTGGTAGGTGGAACAATATCCATTGGAAGGAGAGATCTCCCCACCTCAGGAAGTATGCATGCTCCTGGCTGAGATAAAGATGAGTGAGGGGTTCCTTAACCTTGGGGACCCATCCCCTGCAGATGCTGCCCTGATTATGTTATAGAAACCAATGGAAAAAGCAAATTAAACATACTCCAGATTCCCCCCCTCAGGTAGTGAAAAGTTGGTGACACTTCTTTAACAACAATAGGGTGTTTCCAGTTTAACTAATCTTTAACCTTTAACCAAACTCTCAGGAAGTCCTTTCCTGAATATTCTTCCTGTGGAATGCAGCAAAATGGCATTGTCATGCCTCCCTCAAAGAGAAACTGACAAGGCCATGAGTGGCTCTTGAGGATGAATATCAGCAGGAGTGGGAAGGGTACTGAGCTACCTGTGACCTGCAGAAACTCTGCCTGACTTATTTCCCTTCATTAAGAGAAAACATGCTCGATTCACTTCAGGAAAATGAGGCTATTTATGAGAAAGGAGTACTCTTGATTAGAGGCTCTTAAACAAGTGGCTCTCCAGAGAGAACAGTAAGTGTCCACCACAGACAGCCTGGGAAGAAAAGGACAGCCCTAGATATTTTGGATTATTTGGGCATTGGTCTTCCTGAGGACCAGTGCAAGGAATGAAGTAAAGTAAATGAGTTCAAAATTCCTTTCATTCTATGAGTCATAGCTTTGTCAAAACTACGCAATTGTTGATCCCACTTAGCTCCACATGGAAGGCAAAGTTCAAGCTATAGTACGGGTAGCAACATGATCCATGTACAATTGTGCAAAACACAAAATTCCCACAAGCCAAGCACACCCCCGTTGCCTTCAGATGGTGACTCATCAAGATAAAATCTTGTCCTCTGTCTTTTGTCCTATCCTAAGTTGTTATTCTCTTAGACCATAAACCACTCAAAGGCTCAGTCTTCCCTTCTTTCTAGCACCATGCCTGACAGAGAGACAGAAGGCACCTGATTAGAGTATAATGAACAAATAAAGTTTCATAAGTCCTACTTTTCAGTACCTAATAATAGCTCCCAGTGGCCGGGCGCGGTGGCTCAGGCCTGTAATCCCAGCACTTTGGGAGGCTGAGGTGGGCAGATCACGAGGTCACTAGATGGAGACCATCCTGGTCAACATGGTGAAACCCCGTCTCTACTAAAAATACAAAAATTAGCTGGGCATGGGGGCATGCACTTATAGTCCCAGCTACTCGGGAGGCTAAGGCAGAAGAATTGCGTGAATCCAGGAGGTGGAGTTTGCAGTGAGCCGAAATTGTACCACTGCACTGCACTCCAGCCTGGTGACAGAGTGAGACTTCATCTATGAAAAAAAAAGCTCTCAGTGCCCAGGAGTGTGCTGAACACTTTACAGGTATTACTACATACTATTATTAGAAACGGGTACTATTACCATCATTACTGTTTTAATCATCACTATTTCATATGAAGAAAGACCTAGACTTGAAGCCACTCTGCTATACTGCAGGTTGTTTTTCACCCTGTTGATAAGGGAATATGGGACAGGCAATATGTGGAAAATTTAGAGACTGCTTTGTCCCAAACCAGAGTCAATGTCTCAACTTACACCACTGCCAGTATCTTAGTAGTCTGTGCACTATGTGGGTAGAGTTGACACTGTTAAATAGAGAGAAAAATGCCAAAAGACAGGAGTGACCTTTCTGCCTCTGATCTTTTCTTGCTCTCCTCTGTTTTCCAGTGCTACCAAGGGGCATCTGGACTGAAGCCTCCAAATTAAAGTGAATCCACACTTGTAATAACCAGTGTGGGGGAGAGTCTAGGACAGCAGACTAGGGCTTTGATAGCTTACAGTTAAAGATGTTTTGCTTCTAACTTAATAAGGTGTGAAGACTTTTAGCACTTTACATATGAATCCTACATCTCAATTTATATTTAAAGTGTGACCATTTAGGAGCTTAGTAAGTGCTAGACACCATGCCAAACCCATTGGGTGCATAATCTCAATTAACTCTCAAGAAAACAAACAGCTCTACTGATTTAAATTGTTTTCTTTTAGCTTCAATGTAATATATTGGCTGGTGGGGAGGTGAGCAGGTCGTGGTGGCAGCCAAGGGCTGGGCACTCAGCTACAGAAAGGTGGAATAAACTTACACGTGTTGGCAGGTGATTTTCGTCAAACAAGGCAAAAAGAACTGGCTCCTTGACAACCTACATGTCTGTCTTGGTCAACTCCTGATAAACCAAGACAGTCACAGGACTTCAGAACCCTGTGCATACATGGGGAGGCACCACCCTTGGCTCTGAGCTAGCAAATCTTTCACCTCAAACAGTGCATAATCCAAGAGGGAGAGAAGTTATCTATTTTATAGCAGGGGGAAAAAAAAGCAGATCTGGGTTTAAGTTTCATCTTTAAAAACTAAGGTTCCTGAACTTCCTCATCAGGCAAAGCCATCACAAACCTACAGACCACCTTTTCTTGAATTGGAAGAAGACACACCTTTTGGGAAAACTTGGTGAGTTTGGTGTGGTGCTTGGTGAGCAGACTGGAGTGCTTGTGTCCTTCCCTCCAAGATTACACAGCTCTGTGCCACAGTCCACGGCTCAGTGAAAAAAGCACAGGTCTGTATTTCATTTCTGACCTGTCCCCTTGGCAGACACCCCCAAACAACCTGCATAAGCGTATGCAAGAGGGCCACCATCAGGAACAATGTGAATGTCCCAAAGTGACAATCCAGGGCCCCAGCCCACCCACAGATGGGTTTTGTTACCTCTAATTATGTTTGAAAGAATTTGAATTGCTTGTCAACCTTAAAAATTAGAAGATTTCACATAAAATCTAGAGTTCAAGCTTTTCTTGAAAAATGAGATCTGACCACACTGGCTCTGCATTCCTGCAAGACTAATTGAACCGAAGCTAAGCAATGCTGCCTATTTATGTATGTACTTCAAAAAGTGTTTATAGTATATTTTAGATTTCATTCTCCATTAGTACATAAAAAGCCACCATTTTCTTTTTGTTATTATTACTTGTACAGATTTTTGAATAGATGATCCTTGTGTTTGGCATAAAATCTAAAATTTATGAAATGGTATAGATATATACTGTTCCCCAATTCCCCAGATGCAATCGCTACAACCATCCTTATGTGTCCTTTCAAAGGTGTTACATCCACAAACTACAAATAAGTATGCAGTATTTCTAAGACACCAACAATTGCAAGATGAACCATTATTTTGTGTTCACTAAGAAAGCAAATTCCAATAAAATCATGACATCATGCCTTAATGATGGTCCTGCCTGATCCATACATCAGTCAAATCAGACCCTCATTGCTTTGAAATTTGTTTCATCTATTCTAAGGGGCTGGATGTTTTTCCTGACTTCTGTTGGACTGCTTGGAGTATGGCAGCCAATCCTTTTACATGTATCTCAGTAAGAAAATGTAACATAGTTTCATCACTTGTGGATATCTCCATTTCTTCTGTCTTAAAGAAGACTTAGTTGTTTCTTTGATAAATGTGTAATTGGTCGATTATATATATTGATTAAATTGATTCCCTGAATTTATCTTGTGTAAAAAGTAAGGTAGGCATCTAACTATTTTTTCTAGAAGCCGCCTTCAGTTTACTATAGTTTCCCTCCACTTTCAACTGTCTTACCTGTGAGAGCTTCACTTACATTACTTCTTTGACCCCTAATAGACATTCGAGTTCATAACACCTAGAGTACTGGATAAATGACTGGACAATGCAATTAGCAATCTCATTGGTAATCCATTTGCTGTGAGAGGCGAGGTGGTTTCAGTACAAGAAGCAAAGTCCTCTAAATAAGACCTATGCAGCTGTGCACACAGTCTCAACTGGGAGAGCCCTTTAGGAGCCTGCACATGACCAGATTTGCTGGGGTTGCCTTACCTAGGGGTTTCTGACTTCTGGCTGGATTCACCTCCTTCTTTCTTTTAGATGATGTGTCTACGTCACTGCTAAGCGACATAAGGAAAGCAAGTAAGATTCATATCAATACAAGACAACCTAATGAACAGCAAAGCTAAAATCGAAGCCTGGAATAGGCTTCTGCATTTACATTAAACATGGAGCAATTATGGTGCAAATTGATATGGTTGTTCTAAGACAAACACATCCTTAAAGTATGCCTTGTACTTGGAAGATGTGCAGTGAACAAACTTCAGAGGTGTGAGTTCTAGGCCTTCCTCTACGAGGGTACATTGTACGTCTTTGAATAGGCTACTCTCTGAAACTTAGCTTATTAGTCTATTCTATGTATGTGTTAGACTAGAATCTAGATCTGTGATCTGAAGCTCTTTGCACAACAGGTGTCTTTGAAATACACACAATTTAATATGAACTTTCAGAGCTTTCACAGCCTCCCTGATGTCCCCCTATTCATCTCTATACATGACTGTCTCCAATGTTTGCCTGTATACACATTCTAAGTTTCACTTATTTTCTCTGTGTCATTGTTACAGAGACAACATTTAATGGTGCTTAGCAGCTGTACATTAGAGATATTTTTCAACCTCCTATTCCTTGAGAGAGTAATAACAAAACAGTCTTGTAGAGGATATTCATGGCCCCAGCATCCGACATTAGGAGAAGACACCTTCCACTCAGAGAGCAAATATGCTACATACCTACTTTCCTAGCACCTTTGTAACAAAGACCTGAATCTCAGTGTTGTTTCTGCCCTGGATTTAGAATTGGAAACTGGTGTCACAGAGGAACAAGACAACTCACAACACATCCTGGCAAAGGTGGCCACAGTGATGACATCTCCCATCTATCTCCGGAGGCTGCAGTGGTGGCTGTTTTGGTAGCAGCACCCAGTGTGCATTAGAGATATTTGCTGTATGGTCTGTAGCATGTAGCCCCAATTCCAGGGACCATGGTCTCTTTGAGGGAGAGGTTTACTGTGGCATTGTGAGCATTGTGCTTGGCTGATTCTCTGGCCCAACCCAAGCTTCTGAGAGCTACCATTATCCTTTCATAAATTCCTTTTCTGTTTAAATTAGCTAGAAGTGCTTTCTGTTGCTTACAACTGAAAAGCTGGGTGACACAAACATTACTCTTTTTAAATGGGATACAATGACAGAAATTATTTTTCAACAAAGTACTTCTTGAAAAGTTAGCCATTACAGTAGTTTGGAAAAAGGGGAACAGAATGCTGAAATGCACGACTTAAAGTAACTGTAGTACCGTACTTGCCTTTAGCACCTTAAGAAACTGGCAAAAGTAACAGCAACAAGGATAATATTAAATAATAAGAAATCTGTTGAGCGATTCTTCCATTATTCCATCAATTACTTTGGTGCATTTAATGATGCATTCATCTACATTTCATTAAGTATTTGGAATTTGTCAACAAAACAGTGTGCATAAGTCATATGTACATTTTTGAATGCCTATTTTGTGTCGTTATTACTGCTAGATGTTGGGGCAGATTCATAGAAGAAAGAGATCGATTTTTCCCTTTGAAGAAAGCAAGAAAGTTCAACATAATGTTGAGTTACAGAAGTTGAGCCTGTTTTGTGTAATCAGAGAAAAAGTTTATCATCTGGATTGTACTTTTTTCAATAGACTGAGGTGTGGTCAGGTTGTGTCTCTGAAAGTATGTGAGGTTTCCAAGGCAACAAATAGCGGTGGGGGGATTGGGGAGAAAATAGAATTTCATCTTTGTTATTTTAAAAAGCCACTGTAATGTTTGTGCAAAGTTTTCTTAGTGTCCCCTAAGTTTTCCTGTTCCACAGGGACTAAAGAATTTTTGTTTAGGCCCTAGCAAGTCTAAATTCTGTTGGATTGGATTGTTGTGCCCTCTCAAAGAATTGGCATGAGTCCCAACAATTTGGAAAGGTTCAGCCTGTTTTGTTCTGTGCACCATTGCCTTGACCCCTTAGTGAGAACTTATCTGGAAAACAGGTGTGTTTGCTCAGGTCTGAGGGGGCTGTAGGACAGATTTGATAAGTCGGCTGATGGGACAGAAGCTCTGTTGTCACAGGAGGCTTGCATAAGTGTTGCTGCTTTGACGGGTTGAGGGAGGCTGTGTGTGGAGAAAGGGCAGTTATTTCGCCAGCAGTTCTGTCACCAGGGCCACCTAAAGAAGGAAGCAGGCATTTGCTGTAATAAGGTGAAATGTTTGTAGTCTTGTTTCTGACCATAACCACATTGAAAGCTTTTCCTGGCAAATCAAGCAGAAAACGTCTCTGGCCTCCATCCTCATCTCCTATATTTCCCATGCCAAATATTGCTTCAGTTTTTCGGAAATGATTTTACTCTTCTATGAAAACAAAATCCCAAGGAAATAAGAGAAACTTGTGAACAAAACCTGCAACAAGGGATCCTGCTGCCAAGAGAGTTAAAAAGAAAATACAACTGTTCAGAGAGGTCTATTTAAGATCAGCATTTGGAATGAAAAGCACATTTTTGTACAGCAGCTAGTTATAAATGGTGATTGGGTTCCCAGATGGGCCAAAAAAGGATTGATTAACTCACAATGTTCCTGTAAAATCAATCATATTTTCTTAGCCCTGTATAATATTTTCATACCATTTGTTTTTTTCACTATACACTTTCATTTTCTTTCTTCCTTTTTTTCTTTTTTTTTTTTTTTTGAGATTGAGTTTCAGAGCTTCACTTTGTTACCCAGGCTGGAGTGAAATGGCACAGTCTCAGCTCACTGCAACCTCTGCCTTCCAGGTTCAAGCGATCCTCCTGCCTCAGCTTCCCAAGTAGCTGGTATTACAGGCACTCACCACCATGCCTAGCTGATTGTTGTATTTTTAGTAGAGATAGGGTTTCACCATGTTGGCCAGGCTGCTCTCAAACGCCTGACCTCAGGTGATCCACCCACCTCAGCCTCGTAAAGTACTGGGATTACAGGCATAAGCCGCTGTGCCCAGCCTTATACATTCATTTTCTGCCATAATGCTAATAGGAAGGCATTTTTAAAATTAGACAAAAGTATAAAGAATGAAGAAAAAACTCCCCAAAGTTCACCACCCAGAGATAACCATTAGAATACAATTTATTCCAGTTATTTAAAATTTTTTAACAGATTTATTCAAGTATGATTAACATACAATGAACTGCAACATTTAAAATGTTTAATTTGATAAGTATGACTTGTGTGTATGCCTGTGAAACTATCACCACAATCAAGATAATGAGCAAATCATCACCCTCTCCCCCAAAATCCTCATATCCCTTTGTAATCCCTCCCTCTGGTCCCCATCCCCAGGCAAACTGATCTGCCTTCTACCACTATAGATTAGATTGCATTTTCTATAATTTTACATAAATGGATTTATAGAATGTGTATTTCTTTTTGTCTAGTTTCTTTCACTCAGTGTAAGTTTTTACATGATATCCTATACCAATAGCTTATTTCTTTTTATTGCTGAGTAGTATTCGATTGAATAATTATACAATTTATTTATTTATTCATCTATTAATAGATATTTGGCTTTGTGATGTTTTTTCCAACACCAACAAGCAATCCTTCAATTCTCAGACACCAACTTGATGTCATTTAATTCTGACCCTAATTACCTCGAGTTAGCACAGATCCTACAGGTTAAGGACTCAGTCCTACAAGACCGCCCCGACTTCAGCCCCAAATGGGGTCCTCAGGCAACTACATTTCTACCAGACTGACTACAAGTTCAGGGATTCTCACAACTCCCTTTCCAAGTCCCATAATTTGTTAGAACAACTCACAGGATTCAGGAAAGCACTTATGATTACCAGTTTATTGTAAAGAGAACAACTCAGAAACAACCACATGAAAGAGATGAGTAGGGGAAGGGGTGGGAGAGGTGGGCAGAGCACCTTCCTGGCACCTCAGTGTGCTCACCAACTAGGAAGCTCTCCAAACTCCTGTTGTTTAGGGGTTTTTAATGGAGCTTTCATTATGTAGGCATAGTTGATTAAATCACTGGCTGTTGGCAATTGAACTCAATTTCCAGTCCTCTCTTCTCCTAAGAGGTTGGAGTGTTGGGAAAGAAGAGTCGGAATGTTCTAAAACTATAATCATGGGCGTGGTCTTTCTGGTAACCAGTCTCATCCTAAAGCTATCTAGAGGTCTCACTATGAGTCACTTCATTAACATAAACTCAGGTAATGTAAAGAGGGACTTGTATTTATTTTTATTTTTATTTTATTTTTGAGATGGAGTCTCACTCTGTCGCCTAGGCTGGAGTGAAGTGACACAATCTCTGCTCACTGCAACCTCCGCCTCCTGGGTTCCAGAGATTCTTCTGCCTCAGCCTCCCAAGTAGCTGGGACTACAGGCACTTGCCACCACACCTGGCTAATTTTTTTATTTTTAGTAGAGACAGGGTTTCACCATGTTAGCCAAGATGGTCTCGATCTCCTGACCTCATGATCTGTCCACCTTGGCCTCCCAAAGTGCTGGGATTACAGGTGTGAGCCACCATGCTTGGCCATTTTTTTTTAATTTATTTTTAATTTCTTAATTTTTTTAAACTTTTAGTTTAGGTTCAGGGGTATACGTGCAGATTTGTTATATAGGTAAATTTCTGTCACAGGGGTTTGTTGAACGAATTATTTTGTCACCCCAGTATTAAACCTAGTACCCAATTGTTATTTTTTTCTGCTCCTCTCCCTCTTCCAAACCTCCACCCTCAGGTAGGCCCCAGTGTCTGTTGTTCCCTTCTATGTGTCCATATGTTCTCACCATTTAGCTCTCATTTATAAGTGATAACATGAGGTATTTGGTTTTCTATTCCTGCGTTAGTTTGCTAGGGATAATGGCCTTCAGCTCCGTCCATGTTCCTGCAAATGACATAATCTTGTTCTTTTTTATAACTGCATAGTATTCCATGGTGTATATGTGCACACTTTCTTTATCTAGCCTACCATTGAAAGGCATTTAGGTTGATTCTATGTCTTTGCTATTGTGAATAGTGCTGCAATTAACATATGAGTTCATGTGTCTTTATGATAGAATAATTCATATTCCTTTGGGTATATACCCAGTAATGGAATTGCTGGGTTGAATGGCCGTTCTGTTTTTAGGTCTTTAAGGGATCGTGACACTGCTTTCCACAATAATTCAACTAATTTACATTCCCTTCAATAGTGTATAAGTGTTCCCTTTCCTCCACAACCTTGCCAGCATCTGTTATTTTTTGACTTTTTAATAGTACCCGTTCTGATTCATGTGAGATGGTATCTCACTGTGGTTTTCATTTGCATTTTTTCATATGCTTGTTGGCAGCATATATATCTTCTTTTGAAAAGTGTCTGTTCATGCCCTTTACCCACTTTTTAATGGGGTTGTTTCTCATAAATTTGTTTAAGTTCCTTATAAGAGGCTAGATATTAGATCTCCCTGAGATGCATAGTTTGCAAATATTTTCTTTTATTCTGTAGGTTGTCTGTTTACTTTGTTGATAGTTCCTTTGGCTATGCAGATGCTCTTAAGTTTAACTAGATCCCATTTGTTAATTTTTGCTTTTGTTTAAATAGCTTTAGGCATTTTCGATAGGAAACTTTTGCCCATTCCTATGTCCAGAATGAAATTGCCTAAATTACTGTACAGGGTTTTTATAGTTTTGGGTTATACATTTATGTCTTTAATCCAGCTTCAGTTGATTTTTGTATATGGTAAAAGGAAGAGGTCCAGTTTCAATCTTCTGCATATGGCTAAACCTTTATCTCAGCACCATTTATTGAACAAAGAGTCCTTTCCTCATTGCTTGTTTTTGTCAGTTTTGTCAAAGATCAGATAGTTGTATGTGTGTGACCTTATTTCTGGGCTCTCCTATTCTATTCTATTCTATTCTATTCTATTCTATTCTATTCTATTCTATTCTATTCTATTCTGTTGGTCTATATGTGTGTTTTTGTGCCAGTACCATGCTGTTTTGGTTTCTGTAGCCTTATAGTATAGTTTGAAGTCAGGTAGTGTGATGCCTCCTGCTCTGGTCTTTCTGCTTAGGATTGCTATGGCCATAAGGTCTATTTTTTGGTTCCATATTAATTTTAATACTTTTTTCTAGTTTTGTGAACACAGTCACTGGTAGTTTGATAGGAATAGCATTGAGAGTGTAGATTGCTTTAATCAGTATGGTCATTTTAACAATATTGATTCTTCCTATTGATGAGCATGAAATGGTTTTCATTTGTTTGTGTCATCTCTCATTTCTTTCAGCAGTGTTTTATATTGCTCATTATAGAGATCTTTCATCTCTCTGGTTAGCTGTATTCCTAGGTATTTTATTCTTTTTGTGGCAATTGTGAATGGTATTGTTTTCCTTATTTGGCGCTCAGCTTGGCTGTTGTTAGTGTATAGGAATGCTAGTGATTTTTGTACTTCGATTTTGTATCCCAAAATTTTGCTGAAGGTGTTTATCAGCTGAAGGAACTTTTGGATTGAGACCGTGGAGTTTTCTATATATAAAATCATGTCATCTGAAAACAGAGAGAGTTTGACTTCCTTTCTATCTATTTAGATGCCTTTTATTTCTTTCTTTTGCCTGATTCCTCTGGCCAGGACTTCTGATACTATGTTGAATAGAACTAGTGAGGGAGGGCATCCTTCTTTTGTGCTGATTTCAAAGGGAATGCTTCCAGCTTTTGCTCATTCAGTATGATGTTGGCTATTGGTTTGTCATAGATGGCTCTTATTATTTTGAGATATGTCTCTTCAGAACCAGGTTTATTGAGAGTTTTTAACAGGAAGTGATTTTGAAGTTTATCAAATTCCTTTTCTGCATCTATGGAGATAATCATATGGATTTTGTCTTTAATTCTCTTTTTGTGATGAATCACATTTATTGATTTGTATATGTTGAACTAACCTTGCTTCCCATGAATAAAGCCTACTTGATCCTGGTGGATAAGCTTTTTGATATGCTGCTGAATTTGGCTTACCAGTATTTTGTTGAGGATTTTTGCATGGATGTTCATCATCCATGGCCTGAAGTTTTCTTTTTTTATTGTGTCTCTGCCAGATTTTGATACCAGGATGATGCTGGCCTCACAGAATAAGTTAGAGAAGAGTTCTTTCTCCACAATTTTTTGGAATAGTTTCAGTAGGAATGGTTCCAGCTCTTCTTTGTACATCTGGTAACATTAGGCTGTGAATCTGTCTGGTCCTGGACTTTTTTGTTTGGTAGGCTATTTACTACCGATTCAATTTCAGAGCTCATTGTTGATCTGTTCAGGGATTCGGTTTCTTCCTGGATCAGTCTTGGGAGGCTGTATGTGTCCAGGAATTCATCCATTTTTTTCCTGAATTTCCTAGTTTGTGTGCATATAGGTGGTCATTATAGTCTCTGATAGTTGTTTGCATTTTTGTGGGATCAGTGGTAATTTTTTTTTTGTCATTTCTGATTGTGTTTATTTGGGTCATTTCTCTTTTCTCTTTATTAGTCTAGCTAGTGGTCTATCTTACCAATTTTTTTTTTCAAAAAACCAGCCCCTGGAATGGTTTTTGTATTTTGGGGTGGGTTTTTTTTGGTGGGGGGTGGTTGAAATGGAGTCTCTGTCACCCAGGATGGAGTATAGTGATACAATCTCAGTTCACTGGAAGCTCCACCTCCCATGTTCAAGTGATTCTTGTGCCTCAGCCTCCTGAGTAGCTGGAATTACAGAAATGTACCACCATTCCTGTCTAATTTTTGTATTTTTAGTAGAGATTCACCACATTGGCCAGGCTGCTCTTGTACTCCTAACTTCAAGTTATCCACCTGCCTTGGCCTCCTAAAGTGCTGGGATTACAAGCATGAGCCACTGCATAGGCCTGAATGGTTTTTGTGTGTGTGTGTGTCTCAATCTCCTTAAGTTCAGCTCTGAGTTTGGTTATTTCTTGTCATTTGCTTGCTTTGGTGTTGGTTTGTTCTTGCTCTCTCATTCTTTTTGTTGTTATATTAGGTCATTAGTTTGCAATCTTTCTAACTTTTTGATCTGTGCATTTAGTGCTATAAATTTCCCTCTTGACAGTGCCTTAGCTGTGTCCTAGAGATTCTGATATGTTGTATCTTTATTCTCCTTAGTTTCAAACAACTTCTTGATTTCTGTCCCAATTTCATTATTTACTCAAAAGTCATTCAGGAGCAGGTTATTCAATTTCCATGCAATTGTATGTTTTCAAGCAATTTTCTTAGTCTTGATTTTTATTTGAATTGCACTGTGGTCCAAGAGAGCAGCTGGTATGATTTCAGATTTTTTGCATTTGCTGAGGATTGTTTTATGCCTGACGGTGTGGTTGATTTTAGAGTATGTGCCATGTGGTTAAGATAAGAATGTATACTCTTTTGGTTTTTTGTGGAGAGTTCAGCAGATGTCTATTGGGTCCATTTGGTCCAGTGTTGAGTTCAGTTCCTGGATATCTTTGTTAAGTTTCAGCCTCAATGATCTGTCCAATATTGTCAGTGGGATGTTGAAGTCTGCCACTATTATTATACGGGAATATAAGTCTCTTTAAAGGTCTTTAAGAACTTGCTTTATGAATATAGGTGCTACTGTGTTGGGTGGATATATATTTAGGATAGTTAGGTCTTCCTATTGAATCAACACTTTACCACTATGTAATTAATGTCCTTCTTTGTCTTTTTTTGATCTTTGTTGGTTTAAAAATTCTTTTGTCTAAAATTAAGATTGCAACCCCTGCTTTCTGTTTTTCATTTACTTGGTTGATTTTTCTCCATCCCCTTATTTTGAGTCTGTGGGTGTCATTGCATGTGAGATGGATCTCTTGAAGACAGCATACCAATGGTTCTTTCTTCTTTATCCAGCTTGCCACTCTGTGCCTTTTAATTGGGGCATCAGTTTGTTTACATTCAAGGTTAGTATTTATATGCATGGATTTGAGCTGTCATTGTGTTGCTAGCTATATATTATGCCAACTTGTTTGTGTAGTTGCTTTATGGTGTTACTGGTCTGTGTACGTCAGTGTGTTTTTGTAGTGGTTGGTAACAGTCTTTCTTTTCCATATTTAGTGCTTCCTTCAGGACCTCTGTAAGGCTGGTCTGGTGGTAATGAATTTCCTAAGCATTTGCTTGTCTGAAAATAATCTTATTTCTCCTTCACTTATGAAGCTTAGTTTGGCTGGATATGAAATTCTTAGTTGGAATTTCTTTTCTTTAAGAATGTTAAATATGGGCACCCAAAGTATTCTGGCTTATAGGGTTTCTGCTGAGAGGTCCACTGTTAGCCTAATGAGCCTCCCTTTGTAGGTTACCTGACCTTCTCTCTAGCTGCTTTTAATGTTTTTTTTTCTTTCATTTTGAACTGGAGAATCTGATGATTTGTGTCTTTTCAAAAACTTTTGAAGCATTTTGTGGGGGTTCTCTGCATTTCCTGAATTTGAGTGTTGGTCTCTTTGAAGCAGGAGTGGCTGCAAACAAATGTCTCAAACACCAAGCAGGGAAGGAAGTGGCAATTTTACTCAGCCAGGAGCTGTAGCAGGTATACATGCCTTAACAACTGAGCACCCCAACAAGGAAAATAATCCTGGCCCTTTTAAAGGCTCACAATCTAAGAGATCTAAGAGGTGCACATGTGAGAGGGTTGTGATTGATTTAGCAAGCATGGGGAATGTGACTAGATAGGGGTCTTGAGTGGCTGAGTAAGAACAATGGCTTCCGGAATAAGGTTCCTCCATGCCATGCCTGTGATCTATAGATACGTATTGTGGTTAGAAGTAGGGGGTTTAATTTTTAACTTCCAGACCTGGTCAGCTGCACTCAGCCAGTCTTCCACTGACCTCATCTGACTAGCTTTTAACTTTCATTTCCTCCTGTTTCCCTAAGCACAGGCCAAGGGAAGGGGGTCTCTTTTCTCATCTTTAACTAGGTTGGGGAAGTTGTCATTGATATCCTGAAATATGTTTTCCAAATTATTTCCATTCTCCCTGTCTCTTTCAGGGATGCCAATGAGTTGTAGATTCAGTCTCTACATAATCCCATATTTCTTAATGTTTTGTTTGATCCTTTTCATTCTTTTTCTTGTCTGACTGTCTTATTTCAGAAAGCCAGTCTTCAAGCTCTGAGATTCTTTCCTCAGCTTGGTCTATTGTGCTACTGATATTTGCAATTGCACTATTAAATTCTTGTGGTGTGTTTTTCAGCCCTATCAGATTGGTTACATTCTTCTCTGTACTGGCTATTTTGTCTGTCAGCTCCTGTATCATTTTATTGTGATTCTTAGCTTCCTCAGATTGGGTTTCAATGTTCTTCTGAATCTCCATAATCTTCATTTCTAACCAAACTCTGAATTCTGTCATTTCAGCCATCTCAGCCCACTTAAGAACCCTTGCTGGAGAGGTATTCTGGTCCTTTGGAGGAAAGAAGGCATTCTGGATTTGAGTTGTCAGAATTATTGTGCTGGTTCTTTCTCATCTTTATGGACGAATCTTCCTTCAATCTTTGAAGTTGCTGTCCTTTGGATTTTTTTTTCTTTTATCCTATTTAATGACGTTGGGGGCTTGATTATGGTATGAGGTGAGTTCAGTCAACTGGCCTCATTTCTGGAAGATTTTAGGGGGCCAAAATTTTAGGGGGCTCAACTCAGGATTCCTGGACTGCATGCTGTTACTCTGGGGGACTGGTATCGGGCCCTGGCTTTGATCTCTAGCTCCTCAAGGTTAGGAACATCCTGCACTGGAGGGGCCAAAGTGCTTCCAAACTGAATGACTGCTCAGAACATCCACTCTAATGGGTGGTGCCAACCAAAGCACTTCATAGGGTGATTGCAGCAGGATCTGTCCTTGTTCACATGTGCCAGCAGCAGTGACAGCAGGAAAGTGGCAAGATGCATGCTTATCAGCTGTGGCTGGATGCTAGTTGGTGCTAGATTGTTGGCTTCCATGAGGGTGTCCACAGCAGCTGCAGGGCAGCACGGCTGTGTGGAGGAGCTGTCAGCAACTGTGCATGTGTTCACAGTCGTGGTGGTGTTACCATAGGGTGAGTGCTGATGGGCACAGGACTGTGTGCACCCTCTGTGAGCATTCCCACAGTCAGTGATGACTGCGTCCACTGTTCTCCATGCCTGGTTTTGCACCCGTGACAGTTTTGGTGGAGGGACAGGTGCCAGCAGGGTTGGGGCTGGTGGGCTCCATGCCTACCAAAGTTCTGACAACAGTAGCAGTATGGCCAGAGGATGGGGGTAGCCAGAGGGGAGTGAGGGGTACAGTCACACCAGCAGCCGTGGCATGGCAGTATGCACATGCACATGCACACTGGTTGGGAAGGGAAGACAAGGTCAGCTCAGGGATATGCACACTGGCAAAAGGATGGTGGGAGTTGGTCACGGGCAAGTGCATGCAGGCAAAATGGCACAGGGGAGGCTGCATGGGGGTCGGCATGGGCAAGCTGGTGCACATTCATGGAGCCCATTCTGCTGGAACATTCTGCTGGTCCCATAGTCCATCAGTAGAGGAGCTATGATGCAGGTCTCCAAGGCACCAGAGGCTGCCCTGCAAGCAGGTGCAGCCAGCTGGGTCCCAGAAGAGGCCAGTAGACCAAAGGGCACTCAAGTCGAAATGGCCCCATCTCATGGGCAAGACCTCCCTATAGAGTTCGGGTGCAACAATTCCCCCAAGACTAAAGTATCCTATGGGAGCAAGTGGAGCCTAGAGAGATGGGCATCTTGATATCAGGTAGTGATAGTCTCCACATTTGTTCTTTCTCCAAGGTGTTTTAGCTGTTCTGGGTTCTTTGCATTTCCATACGAATTTAGAATCAGCTTGTCAAATTCTCCAAAGAAGTCAGCTGGGATTTTGATAGCATTGCATTTAATCTGTAGGTAAATTTGGGAAGTATTTTCATTTTAACAATATTGTCAGGCCACGTGTGGTGGCTCACACCTCTAATCCCAGCACTTTGGAAGACCAAGGCGGGCAAATCACCTAAGGTTGGGAGTTTGAGACCAGCCTGACCAACATGGAGAAACCCTGTCTCTACTAAAAATACAAAATTAGCTGGGCTTCGTGGCAGGCGCCTGTATTCCCAGCTATTCAGGAGGCTAAGGCAGGAGAATCACTTGAACCTGGGAGGGGAGGCAGAGGTTGCAGTGAGCCGAGATTGCACCACTGCACTTCAGCCTGGGCAATAAGAGTGAAATTCCATCTCAAAAAACAAACAAACAAAAAAACGAAAAACAAAAGATATTGTTGTCTTACCTATGAATATGTAACATATTTTCATTCATATACTCTTTAATTTCTTTCAAAAATGTTTTGCAGTTTTCAGTGTACAAACCTTGCATTTCTGTTGTTAAATTTATTCCTATTTTATTCTTTTTTATTCTATTGTATAAAAATATAAAAATACAATTGGTTCTGTAATTGATCTTGTATCCTACAACCTTGTGGAAATTGCTTATGAGTTCCAATAATGTGTGTGTGTGTGTGTGTGTGTGTGTGTGTGTGTGTGTGTTTTAGGATTTTCTATATACAAGATTGTACCATCTGTGAACAGAGGCAATTTCACCTCTTCCTTTCTGATCTGGATGTCTTTTATTCCATTTTCTTGCCTAATTGCCCTGGTTAGATCTGCTGGTACAATGTTGAATAGAAGCAATGAAAGCAGATACCCTTGCCTTGTTTCTAATCTTAGGGGAAAAGCACTTAGTCTTTCACCATTATGAATGTTACTAGCTATGGGTTTCTCATAGATGCCCTTTACTAGGTTGAAAAAGTTCCCATCTATTTCTATTCTGTTGAGTTTTTAAATCATGAAAAGGTGTTAGACCATTAATTGATTTTTGAAGATTAAACCAGTCGGATTTTTTTGTAGATTCTGTGTAGACAAGCTGTTTCTAAAATTTATATGGAAAAGCAAATGAGCTACAATAACTAAAACATGTACACAGTGATCAGCCTAGGCCAAGTCACCAGCATCTCTCAGGTGGATTATTTCCAGTCTCCTCCAACTAATCTCTCTATGACCACCCTTGCTACCTTACAGATTAGTCTTACAGGCAGAGTGATTCTCATTGTACCTGTCAGATTCTGTTTCTCTCTTCAGTTATCTCCCACCTCACTCAGAATAAAACCCAACATTCATAAAAAGGACCAGCTATCCAGTGTCACTTGCCAACTTGCTACCTCTCCCACTTTATCTTCTACTACCTTCTCCCATGCTTACTCTGCTCAAGCTACGCTGATCTCTTTACTAAAGTCAAATATACAAAGGATACTCCTGACACAGAGCCTTTGTTTGCTCTTCCCTCTGCCTGGAATTTTCTTCCTCAAGATCCCCATATATGTCTTCCTTCATTTCATCAAGCCTCAGCTCAAATGTCATACTATCAGAGAAGGTTTTCCTGCTCACTCTATAAAATGGCAATCTTCACTGCTGTCACTCCTGCTATTTTTCTTACCCTAATGTATTTTTTTTAGTAGTTCTTGCTCCCACTCAACAAATTTAATATTTATGTTATCATTTGTTCATTTGCTACCTCTTCTTCTTAGATATTAGCTTTAAGAGAATACAGACATTATCTGCTATATCCAGAATCTTCAACAATCCTTGGCATTGTAATAGATGTTCAGTAAATATTTGTTGATTAAGAGAATGCCTCTCTTTTGAAGAGAAATTTTTTTAATTTTTGAGGTAATCAAACTTAGTAAATTTTTCCCTTATGATTTTTGCTTTTGTGTGTCTTAAGAATAATTTATATTTCTAAAATACATCATTTATGTGTAAAATTGAATGTATAATTAAATATATATTTATAAACTATATAATATATAATTGTAGATTATAGTAATTTATAAATACCAAAGTCACAAAAATATTGCTTATATTTCCTTCTAATGTTCTTGAGCAGTTGTTCATTATTTAGATCTTTTGTACATTTTATCTATATAAGTGATAAGGTATAGGATAAAACATTTTTGTACATGTAAGATAAAAATTATTCTAATAATGCTTATTGAATTTTTCCTTTATTTCTGATTTGAAAAGACAATTCTAACATAAGCACTTTCTCTTCATCTTGCTTCTTCTGTATTTCTTTCATCATTTAAAATGTTCTATAAGCATCAGTTTATTGTTGTGTAATATTTCAACCTGTGACAATGCCAACATTTATTTAATAATTTTTCAATAATTAGATTAGATTGTTTAATGTTTCCATTTTTGTTTGTCTAACACTAAAAGGAACATCTCTATAAATGAAACATCATTCATATTTAATTGTTTACTTAAAATATATTCTTAGAAGTAAAGCTACTTGGTCAAAGAACATGAACATCTAAAGTTCTTACACAAAGTGCAATTTATTCTCCAGAATAGTTAGACCAACTTGCCCTTCTTTGAGTATTTACCAGTAAGTGAGAATACAGATCCCACTATACCTTTACCAACCCTAGTATCAAATATCCTTCTTCTTTATTTGATATTTTCTTTTTTTATATGCTAGGCCCCAGGCTAACTTCTTTACATAGATAATCTCATTTAAATTCAATAATTCTATCAAATAAGTACAACCATAACCTCCCTTTGACACAAGGAAATTGATTCTTCAACAGATTGAAGGACTTGGCCAAGGCTACACAGCCAGTGAGTACAAGAGGTGAAACTTCAAACTAGGTCAACTAACACCAGAAGCAGAGCATTTTAACCAACTCTACTTTTCCTCAAATCTTTACCAATTTAGAGGTTGAAAAAAAACTGTCTTCACTTTTAATCTGCATTTTCTTGACTACGAAGGAGACGAACATTTTATTTTGGACTAATTGTGTTTACTTTGAGATCAATTCCACAGATAGCAGTATTCTGAGCTCCAATTTGGTCATTAGAAGGTGGTGTGCAGGCCTCAGCGTAACTCGGATTTTAGAAGAGTAAGAGTTGGATTCTAGTTGCACTTTGTTGGCCCAGCTATGAGGTTTTGAGCAAGCCACTTAACTACCTGGAGCTTCAGGCTCTTTACTTGCAAGATGAAGGTGGATACACTTTTTCTCACCAAGTTGTTATGAAGACTGCTGAGAGCAAATGGGTTAAAGCACATAAGCAAACAATGAGAGACAATGCATGAGAAACACTGGGCTAAGAGCTTTCCTGTATCTCCATTATTCTTCCTAACTCCATGAAATAGGCAGTATCTCCATTTCATAGGTGTGAAAAGTAATTTGACAAAGGTTACAAAGTGGTAAGAGTACTTCTAAGCACTTGGCACATAGAAAGTTCTCAGTAAGTGTTCACTCACCCAGGAACATGTCACTCTTTCCCCAGAAGTGGAGATGAAGTCTCCCCAGCTTCTCAAGAGATGCAGCATTTTTTCAGAGAGAAGAGAAGATCCTTTAAAGGACAGTGTTAATATGATAGCACTAATAGGCATCAAAGGAAGAAACTGGATAATCAAATGTTATCTAATTCCTTTATTTATTTTACCTAAAATTCAGAAAAGATCTAATCCCCTCAGCAAACAGTAAACTTTCCTGCAACACACCATGTACAAGCTGCTCCTATCATGTGGCTTTTAAGCCTCATGCACACTGACTTTTCTAGAGCATTATTCTCAAGTCGTTGCTCCTCTTGTGCCCATTGCAAATGGGATGGAAGTTAAACAAGAGCTTTCTTATTTTATTGAATTTCCATTGATAAACATTGTCCTTGCAATCCTCTGGGCTGTTCTTCCTTGTGGGAGAGACAGAGAGAATTAGCTATTGTTTTCTAGATTCAAACCCTCCCTTCTGTGTTCTGTGATGCTGCTATGTCATCTGATACCACGTTACACTCTACAGGTTATCACTAGAGGATAACTGCAAAGTTGGCAGAGGCAAAACTGACTTGCATCTCCCTATGCTTCTTGTTGGGTTTCCGTGGGTTTCATGGTCCTGCCAGCGCTGCCCTAGCAACACTTCTTTGCCCCATCAGCACCAGCAGAGAAGCACTCCATCCTCAGAAGTCTTTTTCTTTAGGTTTCTAAGTTCTAGAAATTCCAGCCTCTTCTTTTGTTCCACAGCCCTAAGGAGGGTAACTACTTCCTGCAGTTGCTCCTCTGTGATACATCTTTTTGCCTTTTCAATTCTTCAACCCCAGTTAATAATAATTCATATTAAATCTTCTTTGTCAAAATAATTAGTGTAGTTTCTGACACTGAGTGCTACCAAGGAGGTGGAAAAGGGTAGGACCAGATTATTTAAACCCCTTCAGCAACAAATCTCCATATTCTTGTAGACTGAATTCATGGAATCCAGTCATTGGGAACCCAGTCTACAAGATTCAAATCCCACCACTGCTTCTTCCTAGCTGTGGGACCTCTAGCAATTTTCTCCCAAGCCAGGAATCCCTAAGTTGCAGAAGGGACTTGAGATAACCTGAAATTGTGCCAGTGTGGGGCCCAGGGGAAGTTGGGGAGGCTCTGACTCCTTTTGGCTAGCCTTTAAGCTGCCCATTGTCTAGTTCAACTCATTCTGGTGCAGTCCTGCCAGTGATACCAAACCAGGCCCATTCTGCCCATCACACAGTATGCCAATCACTGAGATGATGAGTTTTGCAACAGAGAAAGAGTTTATTTACAAGGCAGCCAAGCAAGGAGGTGGGAGAACAAGTCTAAAATCTACTTCCTTGAAGGCAGGGCTTAAGGATATTTATGGGCTAAAGAAGCAGGGTGGTCTAAGTGTGGGGAAAAGTGATTGATAGTGCGGAAAAATGAGGTAATTAATGGTTTGCATACGCATGGTTGATGTTCATGGCTTTTCCTAGGACTCACGCTCAGAAAATGGTGATATTAGCATGATTGGAGGAAAGAGTTTTAGGCCCTCTGACATCAAAACGTCATCTCTTGGACGTTTTCACAGTCCCAGTTGAAAGGTTGGTGGTCTCAACTGGTTCAAACTGGACAAGAGCTATCCTCTGGGTCCTAAGAAACAACTTTAAGCAGCCATTAGTGTAGTGGTATATATATCAGAGCTGTTACCTATAAGGAAGCCAGTGGAGGTTTTTGTTTTGTTTTGTTTTTAATGGAGTCTCACTCTGTCACCAAGCTGGAGGGCAGTGACATGGTCTTGGCTCACTGCAACCTCCATCTGCTGGGTTCAAGCAATTTTTCTGCCTCAGCTTCCCAAGTAGCTGGGACTACAGACGTGCTCCACCACACCCAGCTAACTTTTGTATTTTTAGTAGAGACGGGATTTCACCATGTTGGCCAGGCTGGTCTCAATCTCTTGACCTCGTGATCCACTCGCCTCAGACTCCCAAAGTGTTGGGATTACAGACGTGAGCCACCACACCCAGCCTGGAGATTTTGTTATGTATTGTTTGGCTACATGACTTTTAGCCAAACCATATATACAGGTTTTAAGTTCAGCTAGAAGCAAATGATTAAAAGCAAGCAAGACAGGTTAAGTTTGGTGGGCTTAATCAAGTTAGCCCTTGCCCTGGGACACATTTCCCTGACACCTTAGGGACATGATCCTGGCATCTTCAGCTGGGAAAGATGAGGTAGCCACCAACTCTATGTCCCACAAAATTGACACTAGTTTCTTTCCACTGGAAAAGAGACACATTGGAGGAAGTGTGGACAGTGCTCTTCACTCAAGGCAAGGCAGCTAACTCGAACCTGCGTGGGGACAGGGAAGATGTGCCCCATCCAAGATTAGCAGGGCCTAGAATTCCTAGAAGTTGATGGTTAAACATTGATTTTAACATTATAAGCCCTGGTGCTAGACTGTCCACATTCAAATCCCACCACTGCTTCTTACCAGCTATGGGACCCTGCAATTTTCTCAATCTTTCTATACTTCAGTTTCTTTGTCTGTGTAATGGAGATAGAGTATTTAGCTCATAATGTTTGAAAGGGCTGGATGAGTTACCTTATGTAATGCATTTAGAACAGTGTGTGGCACATAAAAAGTGATATGAAATTTAGAGCTACTTGATGAGGATGATCTGTGTGAGTATGACAGGCTAAGCAGCAGAGAGAAGGTATGTTTTGAAGGAACCTTTTCGGTCAGAAGAGCTACTTGTTAAGACAATTTAGGATGCAAGAAACAACAAACCCTAGCACAAATGGCTTGACAGGGAAATTTATTATCTTAAACATAACAAGTTCAGAGTAAGGCAGCTTCCGCAGATCAGATGCCATCAAGGACTCAACTCATTTTCTACTATTCTCTGCAGAATGTTTTTTTTTTTCTTTAATTTTTTATTTTATTTTATTTTTCCTGAGGCTTGACCTCTCATGTTTGCAAGAGGGCTGTAACAGATCTCAACACCACAGCCTTGAGACAACAGACAAGGCTTAGAAGGACTTTAACTCCCCAGTGTGGCTTTTAAAGATAGAGGATAGCCTTCTGCAGATGCCTATCCTTCAAATCACCCTTCAGGCTTCTTTTTCCTTCTCATTGGCTACACTGTTTCTCATACTTATGCCTAAACCAATCAAGATTACTTAGAACGATCATGAGTCACAGCTGGGGAACAGGCATGGAGCTCACCCTTCTTGAAGCAAATGACTGCACAGGAGACTATATGACCAAACAAAATCAGGGTTCACTTAGGAAGGAGAAAGGGAAAAATGGCTGGCGGGCAAAGAACCAAGAATACAAGAGTGACTGCTGGCCTTCCCAGCGCCCTGCACAGCGCAGTCATTGGTCTGTGCGTAAACTTGGCCCTGTGCCCAGATTGACCACACTGACATTCAGATGAATGTATGGGGGAGCAAGATACATGTCTCCACACCTCATCAAGGATATGAGGGCCAAAATAAGTTTATTCTTCTAGACCCCAAACACACACACACACACACACACACACACACAGAGTTGGGGAGTGTTTGTCAGTTAGGAGAAGTGCGAGGAATGGAAAAGAGTGAGGAGAGGAAGGGGAAGGCAAGCGCCAAATAAATTGGCATGTCAACAAAGGCTGGAGGAGAGAACATTAGCAAGAAAAAGAATGGGAGCTGGAGAGTCCCCAAGCACAGAAGCTGGGGAAATGAAGGGACAAATTCAGGAAGGAATGTTATTTAAAATGTGTGCACATCTGAGGAGCAAAAACACCAAAAGTGTGGCACAAAAGGTCAAGCAAGAGGGAGAAGCCTGGGAGCAGGAGTTGAGAGGGGGACTCTTTCAGGCAAGTGTAATAGCAAGGAAACAGCAATGGCCCCAGCACCCAGTCTATTTTTCCTTAATGTGAAATCTCTGCTGCTCTGAAAGTAAATGACTGAAAAACTGCTATATCCATGAGGCAGGAGGCTGGAAGCTGGGACAGAGTGGCAGCCCCAGGCCAGAGATGCACAGACACCCACGTGAACAGCTCCTGACAGGGAGGGGCTGGGGGTCTGAGCTGCCAAGCTCTGTCTGGGAGATCTGTTTACTTTTTCATGCCCAGACCTTGAGGGGCGCTTTTGGCAATGTTTACTGGAGACCCAGACCTCACTCTTGGTCTCCCACAGTGCTAAGATGGGGGCAAAAGGCTCAGTCTGACAGTCTACTGACTAGGAGGCTTGGAAATATCTGGAATCTCTTTAACCGCAGGTTCCCTTAGTGGCTGCATTCTCTGACAAACACTTTTAGTAGTTGAATCCAGGGAGGGCAAACTCAACCCTTTTGGATACTGTTGCTGTAAAAACAAGGAGAATAATGAGAATTCATTGCAATTATTCTTGGACTAAGCATGGTATTTGTTCAGAAGAAACACCTGAGTAAGTCATTTAAGGTGGTTGCTAGCACATAACCTCATGCACAGGGACTGTGTGTCATTATACGGAAGGAAGATGGTGAGATGCTACACCCTGCAAATGTAGCTCCCCTACCATCTACCCAACTGTTTAATAAAGTCTATGAAACCTCACAAAATTGTGCTGTGAGTAAACATTTTTCTGGAGACTAGAACAGAGGCTGTATCTTGCTCCTAAGATGAAGTGGCGGTGGGGGAGTGAAATAATCAGCTCATGTGAATACAGAAGTCAGGAGTAGCTCTGCTGACACCTGGAGTCGCATGAGCAAAGCACTGCCTCAGACATCTGGGCATATGGGACCTTGGTATCTATCAATCAACCAACCAATCAATGAGAAAGCCAACCAGTGGGAATTTATGAGGCTCTTCCTGTATGCTGAGCTCATATAAAAGCACATACAGCAGATTCAAATTATAGGAAATAAACAGCATTCAAGAAGTTTACAACCAAACCTGGGCACCAAACTCAAACCAAAAAAGGAGTTTAAAATGTGTGCTCATGACTATGAATACCATAAAGATCAGGGAGACCAACAAAATCAGAAGTAGTCACAGTTTCTGGAGGAGATGGCTTGAAAGCGGGGAGACATGATCTTTCCAGAGACAAAGATGGGAAGGGGGGGGACTCCAGAGAAGCACAGAGGCAGGTGCAAGGAGTCAGGGACACGTGTGGCAAATGTGAGGGGCTCTCAGTCCTACTGGCATGAAACTGGGTGATTCTGGGACCTATGCATCAAGAGAGGTGAGAGGGAGATTCAAGGTCAAAACAGCCTCCATAGCTCAGAGCAGAAGGACTGCCTGTTAAGCAAACATGCTCACACCTCAGATGGGGTGAATCCTCAGAACAGATGGGCTGAGGAAGCTTTTTATGTGATTTATAACTGTCTGTGACCCCAGACAGCAGCCACCCCAGCCCCCAAATGCCGCTGCAGAGAGCAGAGATGTTTTTCATAAAAATGTTATTTTACTTTAATCCAAAAGCCAGGAAAATTAATTTGGACCCAAAGGAGAATTTCTGAAGAGACCTCTGGTTTCCCCATAAATTCTCCCCAAGTACTCCCAGGCCACAGGGCCCCTGCTTCCAGCCTGCAGCCTGTTGGTATTCAGCCTCTACTCTGGACCAGGAAATTACCAATTCCAGTCTCACACAAGGAATTAAGGTTGGAACAATACAGTATTTTACAATCCAGTACAAGCTGCATTTATCCAGAGCTTTTCATGCATGGCATCTTAAAGCTCTTTATGACCTTTTTTCTTAAAAAGAAGGAAAAAAAGGATTTAAAAGAGAAAACCTTCTAAAAACCCAAACCCCCACTGAACTAAATGAGCCATTCAGAATGAATAGGACTTAACAGTGGCCTTCAGAATAGAAACAGAGGTCCCACTCGGATGGAACAAGAACAACAGAATCAAAGGAAATTACAGCTCAGAGAAGGCTGCACAAGGCCTGAAATGTACCCCTCGGCCCTTGGGGCACTGATGGACTCTGCGATCTGTGACTGGCACAGTGAGCTTTGGATTGGGATCAGAAGACCAGGATGTGGTCCCTATGATTCAGTGAGTCGGAGGGGACCAGAAGGCCACCTTTTGGCTCTGAATATAGTCAGGACCGGCCTCAATATTTGTTCTCCCCACCTAGGGAAATCACCCTCCCCAAAGGCCACTAGACTAGGAAAGGAAGTGGCTATGCTATGTGCCTTTGGATTCCAATCTTACCTCCTTCTTAGGTACCCAGAGCTCTCATGCTAGATTCTGCTACAGCCCCAGCTATGCCTGCCCTTCTTGGAAATTCCTCATGTTTTGAACCACCACCACACACCTCCTCTTTCCCCTCTTGTTACAGTCTGTCATCCCCTGAGGTAGTATCCGGAGTCCTTTGTCTCATGACCAAGAAAGTGAAGGAGTGCAGACACCAAGGGTGAGGTTGAAGCAAAAGTTTAATAAGTGAAAGAAGAAAGCTCTCCACTGCGGAGAGGGGACCTCGAAGAGGGTTGCTGTTTTTCCAACTGAATGCAAAGGTCGAAACTGAATGAAAGCTGGGCATCTTATTTGCATAAGGTGAAAATTTCTGGTAGGTTCACCCCTCTCTCCTAGTATGCATGTGGGCCCTTAGCTTGAGTTACTCCATATTGCTTTGTTACCTTTACTGCGCATTTGTCAGGAGACGAAATTTTCCGTTGTGGGCATGTCTGAGCAAGTCACCTGTGTAGCCTTTCTTATGTGTGTGGCTATGGGCATGTTTTAGGTAAGCCCCCCTGTGCCAGTTCCCTTATCTGTGCCTGCAGGCAATTCTTTTGTTTAAAAGAATTCAACCAATGACCGCCCCCCCACACCCAACTGCCTGCCTGGCTGGTTTCTTCCTTTCTCCTCTCTCACTCTCGCCCTGCTTCCAACCCCCTTGCTCTTTCCAGGGTCCTGTGTTTTACAGAGAGCCAGCTCCCTGCTTGGCCCAGTCTTATAACCTCATTCTTTTAGTGGTGTTATAGGATGACAACTATTCCACAAGATGCTTATCTCAGAAACTATATTTTCATGTTAAACAGGTCTCCAGTGTTGTCTCTAGAGAAGAGACCTGAACTACCCAGGGAGGTGGAGGGTGCTCAAATTAGATGTTGTCGACAGCTAGAGATTTTCATGCTGCCTTGGTGCACTAGCGGCCAGTGAAGGTGTTTCTCCATGCACAGGGGAAATGCGAGTAAGTCATCTCAGGCTGCTGACAAAGTAAAACTATCGGCCTCACAAGTCAGTCTCTAGGCAACCCAGCTACTTTACATTCACAAGTTTAGGTTTGGGGTTTTGCTGTTGTTGTTTTTGTCTTTGTTTTTTTTGTTTGTTTGTTTATTTCCTGCTTCTGTGTGGGAATGAAACTTTAGAACGAGATGAGATAATTTCTTTAAACATTTTTTTATTACCTTTTTTTTTTTATTATTTGAGACTGAATCTCACTCTGTCACCCAGGCTGGAATGCAATGGTGTGATTTCGGCTCACTGCAACCTCTACCTCCCGAGTTCAAGCCATTCTAGTGCCTCAGTCTCCCGAGTAGCTGGGATTACACGTACCCACCACTATGCCTGGCTAATTTTTTTGTATTTTTAGTAAAGACAGGATTTGACCATGTTGGCCAGGCTGGTCTCGAACTCCTGAGGTCAAGTGATCCACCCACCTTGGCATCCCAAAGTGCTAGGATTACAGGTGTGAGCCACCATGCCCAGCGAAGAAATTACTTTTTTAGTCAGGCGCGGTGGCTTACACCTATAATCCTAGCACTTTGGGAGGCCGAGGCTGGTGGATCACAAGGTCAAGAGATCGAGACCATCCTGGTCAACATAGTGAAACCCCGTCTCTACTAAAAATACAAAAATTAGCTGGGCATGGTGGTGTGCACCTGTAGTCCCAGCTACTTGGGAGGCTGAAGCAGGAGAATTGCTTGAACCCAGGAGGCAGAGGTTGCAGTGAGCTGAGATTGTGCCACTGCACTACAGCCTGGGTAACAAGAGCGAAACTCCGTCTCAAAAAAAAAAAAAAAAGAAAGAAAGAAAGAAAAAAAGAAATTACTTTTTTAAAAAGTTTGAAAAGCTTTTAAAACATAGTTTTAAAAATTACTATACCTGCCTCCCAGTGATCTCATGACCAGTAATGAGATAATGGCTGTAAGACACAGAGCATGGTGTTTGACAGAGAGTAGGAGCTCAACAGCTGCTGATTCCCACACTTGTTTTATTGCCCCAGTTCCAGCTCCACCACTTAAATACTTTGCTCCCATCTTGCACTTGTCCCATGTTCTTTTTTTTTTTATAATTATTATTTTTTAATTGCATTTTAGGTTTTGGGGTACATGTGAAGAACATGCAAGATTGTTGCATAGGTACACACGTGGCAGTGTGATGTGCTGCCTTCCTCCCCATCACCTATATCTGGCATTTCTCCCCATGCCATCTCTGCCCAACTCACCACCCCCTGCTGTCCCTCCCCTATTTCCCCCCAACAGACCCCAGTGTGTGATGTTCCCCTCCCTGTGTCCATGTGTTGTCATTGTTCAACACCCACCTATGAGTGAGAGCATGTGATGTTTGATTTTCTGTTCCTGTGTCAGTTTGCTGAGAATGATGGTTTCTAGGTTCATCCATGTCCCTACAAAGGACACGAACTCATCGTTTTTGATGGCTGCATAGTATTCCATGCTGTATATGTGCCACATTTTCCCTGTCAAGTCTATCATCAATGGGCATTTGGGTTGGTTCCAGGTCTTTGCTATCGTAAACTGTGCTGCAATGAACATTCGTGTGCATGTGTCCTCATAGTAGAACGATTTATAATCCTTTGGATATATACCCAGCAATGGGATTGCTAACACTTTGCACCAATACTTTCCGGAGATCATTCTCCAGAGCCCCTGGGAAAGGGCGGTATGAGCAGCAGTGTGGAAGGGCAGTCAGCCCTGGGGTTGGGAGACTCTAGCCAGATGTGTGACCTTGGGCAATTCCTTTCACCTCTCTGTTCCTCGGTCTCACCATCTGTAAAACAAGCTCATTGAATGAGGTGGTGTCTAAGGTCTTTCATGGGTCTAACGCGCCAGGTTTTGTGAGAAGTGATACAGCAATATCATTGACTAAGTTTAACCCCTCTGAATTATGACATGACTATTCTTTAAACTTCCCAACCACTTTAGTCTCAAACACGGTCATTGTTTGCTCTATGCTATGCGTACTAAGACACAAATAATGAGATTTGGAAATGAAGGCCAAGAGAATCACAAGCAACCAGAATGTACTGCAAGATTAGTGTGTGTGGTTTGCTGAAACCCATGTCCACATGGGCCCACAGCTAACAAGTAACAAGACAATGGAGATGACATGCTAGACTACAGTCTCTAGGACTTACTATTGTCCCTAGGGCAGAAGGAACCGGCAACCCCCAGTCTCCACCTGACAGCTTCTGTCAGTTTCCTACTGACAGAAGAAATGGAAGGAATGAAAACCAAAGTTGGTGGAATTGTGTTGTTGACATGGCAAACCCCCTCCTTCATTCCTGCGTCTCCAGTCTGAATTCCAACTGCCAATGCACACCTTTGCCTGAAGGTTTTCATTGTGCCCAGCACCTACTCTACCTGGGCACACAGCAGCTGGAATTGATAGCCCCAGGAGAAGTCTGTCACCCATCTCTGGTTCCTTCCTGCTTTGGATGGGGTAGCGCTGGGGTGGATATTCTTCACTGGCTGCTGGAGTTGCCCTGCGGCTCACGCCCCAGTTGCCCACAGTGGTGATTTGCTGAATGAGGCATTCTATGTTGGCTGCTTTCCCATGCCTGTCCCACTTCCTCATTCTCTTACTGGTATTTCCTGGGATCACTTCCCAAATAAACTGTTTTCACTCAAATCCGTGTGTCAGAGCTTGTTTCTGGTGGGGATCCAAAATGAGAGAAACGGCTCCACTTCTAAAGATATATCTTTGTTGCACTATTGATCCAGGGGTCCAATCAGTAGCTCATTTATTCATTCAACAAATATTTGTTTTGCTCCTACAAGAGCAGGCACTGGATCAAGCACCGAAAAGCTACAGACACGCGTTCTGTGAAAGATCTGTAGATGGGTCCTTGGCTGAGAATGTCCCATGACAGGCAGAGTTAGCTGTGGTGAGGGAAAGGGATTATGGGACTACCGTGATGTACTGGCCAGCTATCTGAATATGAAAGACCTAACCCTGAGAGTCTAATTCAACACCCACCATCCTCCCCAGCCCCCGATGCACAAACACCTCTTTAAGATGTGAGGCATGAGGAGGTAGTCCTGGCACATTTTGCTCAGGACAATGTATAGCAGGAATAAAGAGTCACCCTGCATTCTTTGTGTTTGTACAGGTACCTGTTCACATCAGAGGTGCTTGCGGGGTCTGACCTGCTCCAGGGGCTCCTCTGGGCCTTTGAAGCCAGCAGCCCTTCTGGCCTTGAATCCTGCCCAGCAGCCTGGGAAATGGATGTTGCTCCAAGAGTCAGCCCTTGCATGTCACAGACAGCACTGTACCCCGGGGCAGGGTAGGCAAAGGGAAGTGCGCAGACCTCACTGTGCCTTTTAGGGTCTCAAGGAGAACCCAGGAGTTTTAAAGAGAAATATCACATGAAAGTGAGAGGGCTTCAGAGTCAAGAACCTGAAAACTGAAGCAGCTGAATAAATGGTGTCCACATACTCACCAGCCAGTCCCGGCATCTCCCAGGAGGCCCCCAGCGTTGTGATGGATGAAGTCTGGCCTCAGGGATTCCTCCCATGGCCGTGTCTGAGGTGCAGGAGAGGGCCTTCTTCCCTTTCTCCATGTGGCAGAGGAAGCTGACTGGGAAAACATTTGCACTGTTTGTGTGGGGGGCTTGTTCCAACCCAGCTCTGGACTTTCTTCTTTAGATTTACACAAGCCAAAATGACATTCTCTACCCTCAATTTTAATAGACATCTGTAACTGGGATCACGGGATCACGAATTGGGCTAAAAGCTGATGAAGTTTAGTATTCAGATCAAATAACAAGTGTCCATTGAGGCACATTTTAAAAACTACCAACATAGGCTGGGCACAGTGGCTCACGCCTGTAATCCCAGCACTTTGGGAGATTGAGGTGAGTGGATCACGAGTTGAGGAGTTCGACACCAGCCTGGCCAACATGGTGAAACTCTGTCTCTACTAAAAATACAAAAATTAGCGGGGCGTGGGCAGCGCCTGTAATCCCAGCTACTCGGGAGGCTGAGGCAGGAGAATTGCTTGAATCTAGGGGGCCGAGGTTGCAGTGAGCCGAGATTATCCACCGTACTCCAACCTGGAGGACAGTCTCAAAAAAGAAAAAAAATTACCAACATAATGTTGTAGGAAAATCTGGGTTACTGTCATACTACCAAGAAAGATTAGGCTCACAGATACTTTAAAGGATGACGGGGCCAGAATTATTGGATGAAAAGGCAAAACAACACAGCAAAGTGAGAGAGAGGTTCCTGTTAAACAGGACCTCATCTCTCAGACTGATTCCCAAGTTCCCACAGGGGAACAAGAGGGGCCAGCTTCCTCCCGCTGCCAGGAGCGAACTTCTGTGGCTCCACCCCGTTTTCCCAGGGCACAGGCCGTCCAGAGAATGCCTTATACTTGGCTGTCTCAATATGTAACCTAAAAAAGAACAAATTGTCTTTTTGTCTGTTTCTTTTCTTAAGTGGCTCTAACCTACTTCTTTTTAAGTTTGCCGTAAAGCCAGATTGTCTTGTGATTGGCTGTACCAGGGAGGCCTGGAGCAGAGGGGGTGGGATTCACTGCTGAGCCTCTTCTGTCACCAACTCTACTGCACCACAGACCTGAGAGCTGTCACTCTACTACTGACTGCCACATTAAAGAAGGCCAGGTGCTCATAGCAGGAGTCCGTATGTCTCTTTATGAGAAAAGGAAAAAATTGTCTTATGTTCAGAAATTGAGTGTGAACACTTACTAATAGATTTCATTAAGTACCATTTATTCAATGCATTTGATTTTAGAAATTAAAGATTAAATCTTTAACAAATTAATGTTGAGTAGTAAAGTTTCATGTTAATGAAAAGATGGCACAACAGGAATGGGCGAAAACGGGAAATACAGCTCAGAATTCCAGTTGTATTTCTCCCAGTAGGAGCATGAATGCTGACTGTGTGCCAAGACTTGAGGTAACACAAAATGAAATAAGATATTCTTTCGACACAGAAAGCTTACAACTCAGGGAGGTAAAGAGACTAAGGCAAATATCAAAATAGTACAGTATATGGCTGTGTAAAGTGGCTCAAACCTGTAATCTTAGCACTTTGGGAGGCCGAGGCAGGCGGATCACTGGAGGTCAGGAGTTCAAGACCAGCCTGACCCCCGTAGTGAAACCCCGTCTCTACTAAAAATCAAGAGTTAGCCTGGAATGGTGGTACACACCTGTAATCCCAGCTACTCAGGAGGCTGAGGCAGGAGAATCGCTTGAACCCAAGAGGCAGAGTTTGCAGTGAGCCGAAATTGTGCCACTGCACTCCAGCCTGGGTGACAAAGCGGGACTCCATCTCTAAAAAAAAAAAAAAGTACAGTATAATTTGGACTCTAATAAGTGTCATAAGAGAATAGCCACCAAAGCGATGTGGGAATTCAGGAGAGGTAGAAGCCATCTTGGTTGCAGGGTGATTCATTCATTCAATAAACAGCGCCTAGTATGATCAGTTCAATGTGTGAGACATTGAACTGCACAGTGAACTCAACAGACCCTCCCTTGTGGAGCTCACAAGCTAGTAGGGGGAGACAGGTTGTAAACAATAAGCAAATCAAGTAAGTCAATTAAATGTTTGTTAAAGAGGTTTTAAATGCTAAGGGGAGAAAGGAAACAGAGCAGGGATCTTGACTTTTCCTCTGAGTAGAAGAGGCTATAGGAGAGTTCTGAGCAGCAGAGTGACATAACTTGATTGATATTTTAGTAGAATCACTCTAGATTGAGAAGCGCTTCGGAAGACATTTGCAAGAAATATTAAACCCAGCATCGTTAATGCGTATTGAGCAAGCCCTGCCTGCCAGACACAGAATCAAATATCCTGGGTTCTCTCATGTCCTCCCCTAGCAACACTTTGGGGTTGATATCATTATAATCTCTAGTAAATTAACTGATATTGAATCTTAAAAGCTAAATAATTTGTCCAAAACCTCACCACCAACAGGAGGAAGAGCCACACATGCCAAACGTTCCAGCCACTAGCCCTCTGCTTCCAGGTGGTTCTATTCCAGGTGTTATCTCAATGCAACCCACTTTCCTATAACCCACTTGCATGAGATGGATTTCCTGGAAAATCTAACAGGGTTCCCAATATTTGAAGCTCTCCTTTGGGAAGTTTCTGTGCAGAACTCTAACAGGAGCTCTCTATTCCACCCAAGCCAAGAAATATGTGACTATACTGGTCAAGGTAGGAATATGAATGATAAAGAATATCACCTCAAAGATTTAAATGCAATATAGCAGGAGTTATAAGGTATACATCCGTGTTTTAAAAAATAAAAATAAACAAATGAAAATAAACCATACAGACCAGCCAAAAAGAGCTAGAGAGACAAAAAAAACCAAGGGAGTTTAGGACTCTCAGCTCATTGTCACTCAAACATTCCATGTTCATTTATCAGTTTATGCCTGGCTCTTGCACACTTGCCCTCACACGTTTTTATTCTCATAAAAAAGCTTGTATCTGAGCACTGATTATTATCACTCCCAATTTATAGGTGAAAAACCAAGCTTAGAGATAATTGCCAAGGTGGCATTTTACAATTCAACACCATTTTTGTTAACTCCAAATTCCATAGGCTTTTTACTCCATGACACTGTCATTTGCTTGGAGGAAAAGAAGAGGAGAAGAGAGGGAGAAACATTGTCTCATAGAAGGAACAAATGACTACTAGCAAAGTTGTCATCTACCTACAATAGCATCCAACTAGATGGCGATGCAGGGTGAGGTGTCTCTTACCCAGAGACAGAGCAACTAAAGGCAAATTTTAATCAGGAAAAGCTGAGTCTGAAGGTGCCAAGATGAGTGGTTCAGAACCAGGGACATATTTGGCCAAATCCCAGGCAGGAAACGCATACTGGTGCAACTGGGACGCAGGGCAGTAGAAGACACGGGAAGAAACTTGGGGCAAGTGATGGGAGGTCAGGGTACTGGATAAAAAAGAAGGGCACAAAATGTGACAGGGGAACTGGATAACATTTCTTGAGTAGAAGTATGAGGGAGAGGCAGGACCTCTGTGGGGGTCTTAGGCCAAATGCTGGCTTCATTGAATGGGACAGGATGACGTGGGTAATGATACGTCATGGGTCAGCAGACGTCCTACATGGAGGTGAATCCTCCCAAGTGCCTCACACTGGGTCTCAGGATTTCCTCTTCCCCCTACCCATGGGGAGGCACTGCAGTATCTGGAGCCCAGAATCTAAAGGGTGATATTTATTCTCCAAGGTGTCTGACTACACCTGGCCATTTTATATCATTATTTAACTCAACCACTACAATGTTATGGGACTCTTAGAAAGAGATTGATTGATTGATTGATTGATTTAATAAACTGAAATGTCTCTTCCCTATGTGAATTTTGTCTCAAAAAGGATTCTTTTGTACATATTTTAGAACTTAATCTTATAATATTGTAATATTTTTACCCAAGTCTTTTCCAAACATTGGATTTTTGTGAGGTTAGAAGATTAAAAGAAATTCCTTTAACTTATACCATTTTGCCATCTTTGGAGGATACAAGTATGTGAGGAGCAATGCATGTGATTCTTATAAATTCATATTTCTTATTTTTAAAACTTGGCACTATTGGGCTGACATCTCCTCAGCCCAAACGATGAAAAGTTTTGGCAACTGTTGATTTTACCATAATCAAATCCATGCAAGATTCTGAGTCCTGAAGAATGCTGTTTAGAAAAAAATTCAAGTAAGGACAGATCATTATGTTCATTATCATTGTACCTTAAATGTCAGGTGCTGTCTTCCTTTGTCAATGCCCATCACTGCTGCTAGCTCATATGATCACGTGGTCACCCCATTAAATAAGCATAAGTTGAGGCTAAGCTTTCTGGGACTGAAATTTTTTCTTTGTCAAAATTGGGTGAATATCCAATTTCCTATTCAAACATTAATATAATATGAGCTGAGGTTAGAATTATCCATCCCCACCCCCACCCATTGGCTGGGTAGATAAACCTCTCAAAGGAGAAAACTGGAAGGGAAATGAGGTACATTTAAATTTCAATCTCTGGCTTGATAGATTGGTATCAAATTTGTCTTTAATGACTTTTATCCTACATTCCTATCTTATTACAGTCAGCTGCAGAAGAACCAACAATCCTGAATGTACCTTAAAGGGCACAGGAGGATTAAATAATGCATGAGGGATGTGCTGACAAGTCTGTCAGACTTAAATTTTGGAACACGCAGAGCATGCCTCAGAGTCTCAGGAGCAATGGGCTGGATGAGCGGTATCACTGATATTCTGACTTTGATTTTTTTTTAACCTATTTTAGGCCTTCAGGCTCTTATTTTCATTTTACTATGTGTTGTGAACTAGAGCTGCACTGTTCAAAATGGAAGTCACTGGCCATGACTTTTGAGCACTGGGCATGTGGCTAGTCCCAGTTGAGATGAGCTGTAAGTGTAAAAAATGCCCCAGATGTTGAAGACTTCATGCTAAAGAAGGGAGTAAAATTGCTCATTAATAATTTCATATGGGTTACATGGCAATATTCTGGATATATTGGGTTAAACAAAATAGATAATTATAGTTCATTTTACCTGTTTCTTTTAGCTTTTTTTTTTTTTTTTTGAGACAGAGTCTCACTCTGTTGTCCAGGCTGGAGTGCAGTGGTGTGATCTTGACTCACTGCAACCTCCGCCTCCCAGATTCTCCTGGCTCAGCCTTCCAAGTAGCTGGGATTACAGGCATTCACTGCCACACCTGTCTAATTTGTGTATTTTTAGTAGAGACAAGGTTTCACCATGTTAGCCAGGCTGATCTTGAACTCCTGACCTCAGGTGATCCACCTGCCTTGGCCTCCCAAAGTGCTCAGATTACAGACTTGAACCACCACATCTAGCCTCTTTTAGCTTCTTAATGTGGCTACTGTAAAGTTTAAAATTATATTTTGGTTCACATGAGTGGCCTGCATTATATTTCTTTCACATAGTAGTCGTCTAGAGAACACTTATTTCTTAAGAACTGTGAAGAGTTTGAGATTTTATCCCACTTGCAAGCTAAGAAGTCACCCATCTACAGTTTCACGGATGTTGGTAGAAGACACCAGACTCCTGGGCCAAAGACAAACGATAGTTTATAACTGACAGCAATAGCAGTAGCCAGAGTATCAGCATATTTATACCACTTCACCTAGCCCCAATTTCCAAAGGGCCAGATGACACCTATACATCTAGTTTATTGCATTACAGGAGAAAAACTTTGAACTTAGAGAACTTAAATCTTTTATGAAGTGTAGTAAGCAAACCTACCATTTGCTCTAGAGGAAGACACTAACTGTTTTCTAAGGCTATTAACTATACAAATGTCCTTGAAAAGATAATCTAAGAAAAAGGCTACATTGCTTGCAAGATGTACAGAAATGTGAGAGACTTATGGAGAATTATCTACTAACATTCTCCTTTCCACAGGTCTGATTTTCTTGGACTGTACATTTCTCTTTGAGAATGTTGTATTTCTACAGACTAATTTAATGTATATTGTTCAAAAGCCAACAATAATCTCTGACTCACTATAATTTCTGGAAGGGTTTGTAATTTCCTTATTGAATTGCACACCATGATCTTAACCCTTGCTTCTCTTCTTTGAGAATAATTTATTTTTTTGGAAAGCATTGAATTACAATTTCCTTAACGAACCTTTCGCACTGTGCAGAAAAATAAGACAGGAATGAGAAAAACCAAATAAAATAGGCTGATTCTCTGGGCACAAACATGGAAGACACATTTGGGAGCGCTGGCACTTTGAAAACAATGCTTTAACTGAATAGCGATTGGAAGTTTCTTCAAAGTCTTAACTCCAGAGTCTCAGTTCCCATGACAGCACACAGGTCTCAACAGGCTGGGTCCTGCAACTTGGAGCATTATACCTTCAAAGCGTTTTACCAACATCAAGTAATTGATTTTCACAATGCAGTGGTGAGCTTGATCATTAAGTACCATTATCCAGATTTGACTGACTTAATTCACTTGCCTCAGGCTCCCGCTGCCAAGTCAAAAGCAAGAGGTGGATTCAGAATATCTGACTTCCATCCTGTATAACCCTAGGCAATGTCGATTTTTTACACATAAAACCACTCCTCCCTGTCCTCTTAAACACATAAAGTAAGTAGCAACAAATTCAGCAATACTGTTTTTCCCATGCTGTCGCTTATAGACTATTTTCCTTTAGTTCGTTTTAAATGATAGCTATTTGACTTTTAAGTGTTTTCATTCATTTAAATAGATAACAGATGTACTTGAAAGAAAAAAGGGGGCTGTGTATGAAGTGAAACGTATTCTACATTCCTTTTTGATCACCCAGCCACTTAGTTCTTCTCCCTGGAGGCAGACCTCCTTATATCTAGTGAATATTTCCAGAAATACACCATGCATTTACAAGTATGCCTATCTTTTCTATTATGTAATTAATATGCATGCTATACATACTTTTCTGCATCTTGCTTTTTTCAATTTCTTTCCCTCTCGGGTGCAAGTGAGTCTTGTGCCTCAGCTTCTGGAGTACCTGGGATTACGGATGTGCACCACCACATCTGGCTAATTTTTGTATTTTCAGTAGAGATGGGATTTCACCATGTTGGCCAGGTTGGCTTTTTTCCATTTTCAGTCTTGGAAATCATTCTATATCAGTATTCTCAGTGCCTCATTCTTTGAACTGTACCATGTTTTCTTTATCGTTAAACTCTTTGGGGACACTGAGGTTGTTTCTAATGTTGCTATTATAAACAGCATCTATTTAGCCAATACTTGCCCATACTCACTTTGTGCCGGACTCTTCAGTGAATATCCGTGTATTTAGATCATCTCTTGCAGTTCTGCTACTTTTCTGCTATCCTTGTATAAATTGTACCTAACACAAAGTAAGTGTATTCATTGGAGCTATAATTTTCACATCCCTAATTATACATGAATTTGAGCAGCTTCTCAATTGTCTGCTTTGCTATTAGGTTAATGACCTTTGACTTATTGATTTATCAGTTCTTTTAGAATTATGTGTATGCCCTTTACTTTTGATATGCATTGAAAATATTGTCCTGGTTTGTAATTTGTCATCTCATTTTGTTTATTATTTTTCTCACCTTGTAGATATTTTTATTATTATGCAATCAAATTTATAAATCCTTTTTATATGACTCCTAGGTTTTGTGCCCTATTGGAAAAAAAAATTTTCTTATTGTGAGATTATTTTTAAAATTATTTTATATACTTTTTAAATATTTTATACTTTTTTACAGTTAAATCATTGATCCATCTTCAAATAATTTTGGCCTTAGTTGAGGCAAGAATTCCACTTTCTTTTTTCCGTCTTTTAGTTGTTCCAGTACTATAAAGGCAATTGAAGAAAAAAATAGTTTAATTACAAAGAGTTTTATAATTTACTAATAGTATATTTCTTTTACCCAGTGTGTGTTCTATAGGAAGGTGAGAAGATGTGTGGCCTTTCCCATCTAGCCCGTTATTAGTAATAAGTCCTTCCTTGGGGGCCAGGGCATAACTTGCCTATTTAATGGTCAAAGCATACTAGCACCCAGCTACAAAAGAAAGATACCAGGAGACACAGAACCTGAGGACCCAGCTAAGCTGTGCCTTGGATCCTGACACACAGAAACTAGAGATAATAATTGGTGTTGTTTTAAGCCACTAAGTTTTGGGATAATTTGTCACAAAGCAATAGAAAACACAGTGGGCACAGAGATAAAGGTAGGGAAGTCCATACAGAAGTTGGAAGCCAATGGTAGTGCTTTTCTGATTGCTTTCATTTTCTCAGTGACAAGCTCATCAGCTGACAGTGAAGGTGCAGCAAGACGTTGTAGAGGTTTAAGGAGAAATAAGAAGATACCAAATAGATGCATGGGAGAGTTAATGGACCAGGAAAGTACAGTCTAATTTACAAGTAACTTAGAGGCTAATGATATTTGTGGCCATAAATGTGAGAACAGTCAGCATGGCTGCACAGTTACCTGCAGCCATATTCCCCTGCATGGGTGCAGGCACAAAGCCAGCAGAGATTTGGCTGTCGCTAGAACTAGGGTTTTGCCAGGTGAGCACATTAAAGAAAGAAGAGGCAAGGAAACTGAAGGTTCATGCAAAAGTATAAATATTATGACATACCATGGAATATGGGCTTGGTACATTGAAAATGAAGAGTGTGAATAAGCAGTGCAATCTATCATTATAGGCTCTGGACATGGCTAGGCTTTTTAAAATCAGAATTTAGCGTTAGTGACCTGGAATAATAAAAAATGATGTAAAATTATTTCAGAAAACAATGTAACATCATCATGTAAATTGAACATGTTTGTGCTCTTTGATCCATCAACTGTGCTTCTAGAAAAACTTCTGCAAATATGCACGAGAGACAAGTTATTTACAGAAGAAGAGTTAATGATACCAAAAATCTGGAGATGGCACACAGAAAAAAAATGAGTGAATATATGTTGGTAAATTCACACCAAAGAATGTTATAGAGCAGTAAAAACAAACTTCAGCTATGCACAACAGCATGGAGATGTTGTATGTATGCTATGCATGAATACAATATATGGTATACATAATGTGTGTATGGCATACATAATGATATGTAAAACATGCAAGTTATAACAGACTACATGCATATAGTAGACAATATGTACTACAACAGACTACATATAATATCAATTTTATGAGGTTCAAAAATAACTAAACACTATACTGCCTAGGAATACATACATATTTGATAAGTTCATTTTAAGAATTAAAAGCATAAAATTTGGGATAGTAATTCTTCATGCAGAGGGGACAAGGAAATGATGTGGTAAAGGAAGACAAGTAGAGGCAAATAAATAATATATAAGAAGTGGTGGTCAAATACTGGGCTTCTTGAAGTTGAGATTCTGGAGTGGGTAAGATTATTGATAAAAGCAAGGTCTAGAAGGCATGAACATAGGAGTGAGTGAGTGAGGTAGAATGGAAGATGAGATGGTGGAGGAGGGCAGGCTGAGAAGCTGAAAGCTCAGTGTATGGGAAGACTTACCCATGTGGATATTGAAATCACCAAAAAACGATGGGCATAGCGATAGAAAAATGACAGTGATCCAGGAAGGA
The DNA here is from genome assembly GCF_001604975.1 of Cebus imitator. NCBI lineage: Eukaryota > Metazoa > Chordata > Mammalia > Primates > Cebidae > Cebus > Cebus imitator. The sequence continues at coordinate 1,510,112 of NW_016107520.1, read as the reverse complement.
AGGGAAGTGATGCTAGGGCCAGTAGACGGTTGCCAAAAGGAAGGAAGATGGCAGACAACACAGTCCCATGTTCAACCTGGGTGTTTTTATGGAGGATGTGGGACAATGGCTTGGGAGCAGCACCAAGAAGCAAGGAGGACACTCATCCTACTCCAGGTCCTGTGGTGCCAAGCACTTGGCTGAGAAATCAGTGACCTGTAAGAGGGCTGCAGGAGCAGTGTCCTGAGGGAGAAGCCAGTTAGAACAAGAACATGAAATAGATATTTCAGAAAGGAGAGGGTTTTGTGTCTACACATTGAATTCCAGAGGCACAAGGGAAGAGTTTTGAGGGCTGCAGAGGAAGAGAGATGGTGTCAATAAAGCAGATATACACATCTTTTAGAAAGGAGCGTCTGGGGGGGTGAGGAATGACCAGGGAGTCCCAGGTTTCTAGTGGTAATTGACTTACACAGAGCTGAAGGCCATAATGAGATTATTCCAGAGAATCTCAAGGAAGATAACGCCATGGAGACCATGTGTGTTGATGGATAGGGATGAGCAGAGGTCCTGCAAGAAAGAAGCAAAAAAGTCTAAGAGTTTCTTCAGCACTGCCATAGAGGCAGGGAGGTTAGGGGAGGGGCACTCAATTGGTCCCAGTGCTATTCTACTCTAAGCTCCTACTGAAAGAGTGACATCCAAAGGACTGCAGAATGGCTTCATTCCAATTTCATTCCTGTATGTTGACCACATCCCTCCTGCATTATTTTCCAGAGCCATAGCCAAAACCATTCTGAGCCAGTCAGCTGTTACATAATACCCACCATTTGTTTTATTTGTCATTACCCATCAGAACCATTGGAATGACGCCCACTGGCCAAAGACCCTTGGGCCCATATTCAAAACCAAAAAACTCAAGAATGAAACAACTGAAAGACCACTGAGCTGGGAGCTATTTCTCAGGGTCGGGAGCCCATCCTGTGGGACAAGGAAAGCAGCTGGGGTAAGGAATTACTCTGCTCGGGCATGGGCTCAGGCTGAGGCTCCAGGGTTAAGGAGCCACTGCAGGGTCAGTCAAATCCTTTTGGCTGTTCCCATCATTTCTCATGAAGCATTTTGCACAAAAACTGTGATCTTGGCAGGCCATTCCCCCCTGAAGGGCTCAGAGTAATGGGATCATTCAGTACAATGGTACAATGTGCCACGGCCCTCCTGGATAGCTGACATTTTCAAAAGCAATAAAAACACCTGGAGAGGTGGGACGTCCAGCTTCCGAGCGCCAGCGGCGACAAAGAATTAAATATGAGTGATGGTGAGAAAGGCAAGAAGACATCTGTTTAGAAGTGTGCCCAGTGTCACATTGTGGAAAAGGGAGGCAAGCACAAGGCTGGACCTAATCTCCATGGTCTCTTTGGGTGGATGACAGGTCAGGCTGTTGGATTCTCTTACACTGACGCCAGTGAGAACAAAGGCATCAACTAGGGAAAGGATACACTGACGGAGTATTTGTAGAATCCCAAGAAGTACATCTATGGAACAAAAATGATCTTTACCAGCATTAAGAAGAAGGCAGAAAGGGCAGACTTGATAGCTTATCTCAAAAAAGCTACTAACGGGTAATTTGACCATGACCTTATCTATCACGAAACAAATGTCTCATGACTTTTTTATATGTACCATACTTTAATAGATCTCATACACCAGAATTCAGATCATGAATGACTGACAGAATATTTTGTTGGGCAGTGCTGATTTAAAACTAAGACTGGCTTGTGGTTAAATGAATATGTTCAGTTTTTGAATTTTAATAGTAATTACAATTCAGTAAATGCTATCACTGTTTATCCCTTCTAAAGATATGATTAGACTTCCTTAGTAATGTTCAGTTTTTCACAAAGATGGTGAGTGCCATCTTAAAACTTACTGAAGACTGGTTTTATATTTAGATTTATATAACTGATTGTGTGAATTTAAATACTGAGGAAAGTCCTTCACTGTCTCTGAACCAAGCAAGATTCATCTGTGTTTTGTGTTCATTTACCTCTCAAAGGCAAGGGTTAAAGATAAATAAGGTAGCAATGTCTACTTTATATTTTTGGCCTTAACTATGCCAATCTAATTAGAATTCCCTATATTTAAAATGATCCCTTTTACTTCCTGAAAAGCATTTTAGTGTGGTTTATGTGTAATATCAAAGATTATTTAATACTTCTCACATTTCATAGGTGATCTATAAGGTCGTATGTTTTAAAATAGGAAGTTAAACTTCACTCTTAAATTCCTTACAATCTAAGTCAAACTAAGTTATAATTTAGGATTGTCTTTAAATAGCCATTCAGAAACATAAAACTATAGAACTACTGTGTATTTGTGATTGGGAATGGTGCTTTTGCCAACTTAAAAGGATTAAAGTAGAGGAGATATACACATATTTTAAAATTATATGTGACCGTAGACTTAAGATAATTAAAAAGAAAACCACAGGAGGGAAAAATACCTGGACAAAGGTTAGAAAGTTCAACAAGATAACTCTAATGGCTATCACAAAGAATAACCACTATTAATCATACATGTGACTTGTAAGGGTTGCCGAGAGAAAGGAGAACAGACCCAAAGTCAGGCAAGAAAGTTTATTAACCTGCCAGGCTGCTTAGAAGAGGCAGCAGCAGCTCTGAGCTTACAAAACGAGTGGTTTATATGGCGTGAGGGGGGCAGAAGGGGGTTTCAGACAACAGACACAGAGATAGTTCGTTAACTTGCAGCTGACCTACAATACATCATCCTGTGACTTTCGTGGCAGCGAAAAAAGTCCGAAACCGGGATTTTTTACAGATATGTGTCAAACAGGAATTTACGAGTATGGATAATGAACATATGTTTTCTCTGTCCTCCCTTGAGCTGTCTGGATGGCTGTAATCAGGCTTTGCTTAATTGCCATGTCTGGCAGCCTTGGTGCAGCGCCTAGGTAGGGGTTCAGGAGTGCAGCTGCAGAGCAGTCAGAGGGGGTGGAGCCAGCCTGTGCAGAGGGGGTGTTCTGAGGCAGGTCAGCTCCGTCCCTACCGTGACTTCTAAAAAGAGTAAAATTTTTGGCTATACAGTGACGTAAACTTAAAATCTGACAATCACCCCTATTTTACTTCCACTCAACAAACTCAAACAAATATTTCTTTAGTGCTTATTGTATACAAGGACCTGTCCTATGTGTTGTGTGAGATAGGGAAAAATGGCGATTATTTTTCATTAAGAAACAAGGAAAAGGCCAGGTGCGGTGGCTCATGCCTGTAATTCCAACACTTTGGGAGGTGGAGGTGGGTGGATCACTTGAGGTCAGCTGTTCGAGACCAGTATGGCCAACATGGTGAAACTCTGCATCTACTAAAAGTACTAAAATTGGCCAGACACGGTGGTGTGCATCGGTAGTCTCAGCTACTCGGGTGGCTGAGGCAGGAGAATTGCCTGAACCCAGGAGGTAGAGGTTGCAGTGAGCTGAGATTGCACCATTGCACTCCAGTCTGGATAACACAGACAGACTCCGTCTCAAAAAAAAAAAAAAAAAAAGGGGGAAGAGATAAAAGAAGAGAGTTGTCTTACTCAGGGTTTAGCCAGATGCTGACTCTGGAACAAAAGTTCAAGTGGAAGGAGTTGAGATGTGAAGGAGACATTGACAGGGGAGTGAGACAGGAAGGGAAGAGAGCCAATATAGGAGTTATCAAGCCAGTTGCCACTGTAGGTATCTGAGCTTATTCCCACTGGGGAAATGCTGGGGGCTACTGCTAAACACATGCTGCAGGGCTATCCCACCCTAGTGGCAAAGAGGCTGAGGTATTTATCCACCATCTCCTAGTCACTGGTTGAGGGCTGCACCCAGCCTGTGTCAATCCCCCACACTTTCAACCTAAATGTAATGAAGCTAAATGGCCAGAAAAAGCCCTCAGGCAAGAAAAAAAATAGTACTGTCATGGCAGTTGGAAATCATGAACTGAAATAAAGATGAGTTATGAGAAAGGTATGAATCACATCTGTTACAATTTGACTTGGCAGAAAGGTGAATACCTGAGGGACAACACAAAGAACTCTTAAGTCTTGCTGTTTTAGAGACTTTACAGGTCAGATTTTTTTAACTTAATCACAGTGTAATGAAAACTTATCATTCTTACTTGGCATCTCTGCCATTTGAATGTCTTTCCTGTTTAGAGGACTTTCCCACTTTAGAAGAGTGTGTCTCCTTAAGATCCAAACACAAACCTCTTTTCCCAGCTTCCCTTGCAGCTGCACAGCGGGCATATGGCCTAGGCTCTGCCAGTCAGATGTACCCATGCAAGACTTCCCTTAAAGGCTCATGATGTAGATGAAGCACCAATCTGGTTAGTCCTGATGAGCGTGGTAGCAGAGATACCAAGCTTCCAATATAGCAGCACAAGGACAGGTATGAATGTGTGAAGACCCAGAGTGTGTTATTAGAAATATTTCCTAATTGGTGTGGCTGAGGAAGAAAAGGACTCAGAACTAAGTGTTGGATGGTTGGATGGTTCATTAGGGATCCTGGCAGAGAGGAGCACTGTGAAACTGAAACCATACTTTGAGGAACAGAGGCTTCTGTCCAAACTGGACACTAACTGTGATGAGAAAGAGCAAAGTGGTCAGAGTGGATTTTGTGGCTTCACAGCAGGTGTGGTTGTTAAATAAAGGTAATGCAGTAATCAGCTGGATGAGGCAAACGGCGGAAGGTCAGAGTGGCACTGTGGAAAAGGATCGGGCTTTATTACACTTCAGATCTCGGTTTGAATTCTGTGGCCACATATTACCATGACATCTTCAATACTTCATTTAATCTTCTTGATCCTCAGCTTTCTTATCTTTAAAGCCATAACTAATAAAACCTAATGTCCTAGCCTAACTAACTTAGATATGTAATCCAACAGAGCAGTTTCATCGATCTTTGCAAAGACCACACAGCAGAAAGACGTCTCATCAAATGAGGGAAAAAAATAGATTTTAAAATAGGGCTTTGGGGAAGGGTAGAGTTAAGAAAAATTTATCTGAGTAATATTTTTATAAATTCAAAGGAGTCAACATCAAGTCTGGACTGCAAAGAGAACCAAGGGTTCTGTTTCCTTAGAAACTACAAAGTTAAGATGAATGTGAAATGCTGCAGTCAAACACCTTATCTGCCAAACACCTGCATTGGCAATAAAGGCCACTGCCCTGTGTTTAAGTGACTTGGATCCTCCAGGCGAGAGTGAGATGTTTTTATTCCCATATTAAAAAAAAAAAAAAAAAAAAAAAGACAGACGTGGTGGCTCATGCCTGTAATCCCAGCACTTTGGGAGGCTGAGGCAGGTGGATCACCTGAGGTCAGGAGTTCAAGAGCAGCTTGGCCAACATGGTGAAGCTCCATCTCTACTAAAAATACAAAATTAGCTGGGCACGGTGGCTTGCCTGTAATCCCAGCAACTCAGGGGGCTGAGAGAGGAGAATCACTTGAACCTGGGAGGCAGAGGTTGCAGAAAGCCAAGATTGCACCATTTCACTCCAGCCTGGGCAACAAAAGTGAAACTCCATCTAAAAAAAAATTTAAACAAATTAAACAGTTTAATTGAGCAAACAACAATCTGTGAATCGGGCATCCCCCAGATCCATGATAGGTTCTGAACTACTTTGGGGCTGCCACATGATTCAATAACATTTACAGACGTTTGATATGATAATGGCTTTGTGGTAGCATTTAAGGCTCTGTAGATTACATATTTGAACAGTGGAACACACAAACATGAAACGAAATGTTTGGTCAGAGTTTGTAGTATACTTAATCAAGAGACCAAGGTTAACATCATAACGTACAGGTAAGCTAACATCATACAGAATCAATGTAACGATGTGTGTCATACAAACAAAGTTTGTCATGAGGATTTTTGTCAGTATCTGAATATTTACTTTCAAATATAATTGAATATTCTAGATGCAACTCGAGTGAAACACTCCTTGTGTGCTTCACATATTGAAATTCTACTAGCCAGTTAGGGTCTAATGTATATGTATTTTCAGAGAATAAAATGCAACAATAATTAATGTGATTATATGAATACATAAAACAATTCACCAAGCTACACACTGGTGATTAATACACTTTATGTTTGCTGAACCTCAATTTAAAAGTTGTTTTAAAGAAAAAAAAAGTCCCTGAAGATAAATTTCTTGCCCAAGATTATACAGCATTTTATTGCAAGAAAATGCAACAAAATTACTGTTCGACTAATTATTAAAATGTACTTATTTTTGAAAGTACTTGTCTTCTTAACTATTTGTGTACATGAAAGTAATAATATCAACAGTCAAGAAATTTCCAAAATAAATAAATAAGGAAATTTGTAGGGCATTGAGATTTTAAGAGGCAATATGATAGGACAACCTGAGTCCAAGACGGTATGATAGCCTATGTTTTTGAACCCAGGTTGACCAACTCCACCACCTGCATATTCGATCCCTAAGTTATATTAAATGAACATGAAACATATAGTTAACAACCTAGTTGCCTGTGAATATTTTACATATAGTCAGCCTTTTGGAAAAGTTGACTTGCCAGTCTAATGGGTATAAGATGATAGTCTAAATTCATTAGAAGGGCTAAAAAACAAAATGAGATATTGCATTCAATGAAGAAAATATGAAAAAGAAGCTTGTCTTTTTCTCAAGGTTTTTATGGCCCTCAAAAGAAGAGATAACTGAGAGGAAAGATGAGTGCGTTAAATATTCGAAGGTTCTCCAAATGTCAGATCAGAAAATATTACACCCCAGCCTGCAGCTCGTAGATCACAAACCACCACAGCTCCTGTGAGGACACATTCTTGTGGTCAGGAAGAGGCAGGATTTTGATCTACTGAATGCCGTTTTTGCTGAATCTGAAGTTGAGGAAGTACACTTTCCCCTAATGATATTCTTTATAATCTACTGAGAAGATTAATAGAGTCATTCAAGGTTAATTAGAAATCTTCTAACTCACTCTCCTACTAGGAGAGACTACCAATGCCAGTCATAGACCAACCTTCTCTAATCCCACACCCCAGAATTTAAGAATCCTGAAGCTGAACTCATCACAGACTGGAAGCCCTACTCAGGGTCTCAGCAGTGATGGGATGAATAGAGCACACTACCATTTGCTACACCCTATGAGACTTCTACTGACAGTTTTCAGAATGAAGGCTTGACTTCTCAGTGTCACTCACCACTCCATCACATGGCATTGCAACCATAGAAGGTCATTACACAAAAAGTTACCTAAACATAGGTCCTATTTTCTAGACTAGTGGCTGGCAGCCTCTCAGGGTGGCATGTTGACTCTTCTTTCACCCCTAGTGTAGAGGAGAGGGGTAGCACAAGAGGAAAGGTTAAATCCTGGTTTCCCTTTTAGCAGGAGCAGCAGAGTGAGGTGTCAGCTGTCCTTCACAAGGCAGAGTCTCAGACAGACACCAAAGAGTAAACACATTTCTCCTAAGAGGAAACTGCAGAGCAGGAGGAAAGGGTATAGTAGACCCTGGGCAAGAATGTTAATTGAGGTCCACACATTCCTTATCATTTTAACCAGTAATATGAAGATGCCAGATTGTATCTGACCTAATTGGGTTGGTTGTTGATAGGAATAATTTTCTTGCTCAACTTAATTATTTTGATCAGTAATTAGAGAATTAGCTACCTGTTAAAATGGCTAAAATTGGAAAAAAAAAACAAATTTTAAAACTTACAATACCAAGTTCTAGCAAAGATGCAGATGGGAGAGACCCTCATACACTGCTGAAGAGGTGCAAAATGGTGCAGCCACTTTGGAACATACTTTGGCAGTTTCATCCAAAGTTAAACATACACTTACCATATGATCCAACAATGCATGAGTAGGTATTAACACACAAGAAATAAAAACATATGTGCACACAGAGACCTGTACAGGAAGCCTTATGGCAACTTTATTCATAATCACCCAAAACTGGAAACAAGCCAAATGCCCATTAACCAGTGAATGGATACCTTTACAAAATGGAATATATGGCAACATGGAATGGAATTGAATATATCAGCAATGAAAGGAAATGATCAGTTGATACTTGCAACGACATGAATGACTCTCAAAAGGATTGTGCTAAGTGCAAGATGTCAGACACAAAAAACCACAGCGTATACTGTATAAATTCCATTTACATGACATTCTGGAAAAGACAAAACTGTGGAGACAGAAGTTAGATAAAAGTTTGCCAGGACTTGGGGGCTGGGAAGTGAGGGAGGGTGTGGAGAGACTACACAGGAGCACAGAAGAGCTTTCGGGTTGGTGGAAATACTTGGAAATATTCCATAGCTTGACTGTGGCAATTGTTACATAATAGTATACATTTTGTCAAAACATGTAACACTGAACACCTCAAAAGGATGACTTTTGCTATTTGTCAATTACGCCTTAAAAAACTGACTTTAATAAAAAGAATTGTTAATGCTCCATTTGCAAATTTCATGTAGGTCATACCTGATGAAAGCCTGTTCACTTTCCTTTTTAGTCATTTTAAAAAATCTAAGCAGACTGCTTCTTTGAAGATCTACTGTTTTTCCTTTACAGCATTTTCTCTTTTCTGAACTCTGCTTTTGTATTTTCAATTTGTTACAATTGCAAATTGTACTCATCCCCAATGATCTAAAGCAGCAGTCCCCAACCTTTTGGACACCAGGGTCTGGAGTGGGGGCCAATATTCAACATTCTTAAAGAAAAGGATTTTCAACCTAGATCTTTATATCCAGCCAAACTAAGCTTCATAAGCGAAGGAGAAATAAAATCCTTTACAGACAAGCAAATGCTGATAGATTTTGTCATTACCAGGTCTGCTTTACAAGAGCTCCTGAAGGAAGCACTGAATGTGGCAAGAAAAAACCAGTACCAGCCACTGCAAAAACACACCAAAATATAAAGACACTATGAAGAAACTGCATCAACTAATGTGCAAAATAACCAGAAAGCATTATGATGACGGGATCAGTTTTACACGTAACAATATTACCCTTATATGTAAATGTGCTAAATGCCACAACGAAAAGACACAGACTGGCAAATTGGATAAAGAGTTAAAATTCACTGGTGTGTTGTATTCAGGAGATCTACCTCATGTGCAAAGACACACATAGGCTCAAAGTAAAGGAATGGAGGAATATTTACCAAGCAAATGGAATGCAAAAAGCAGGGGCTGCAATCCTAATCTCTGAAAAAACAGACTTTAAGCCAACAAAGATAAAAAGAAACAAAGAAGGGCATTACATAATGGTAAAGGGATCAATGCAACAAGAAGAGCTAACTATCCTAGATGTATATGCACCCAATGTAGGAGTGTGCAGATTCACAAAACAAGTTCTTAGAGACCTATAAAGAGACTTAGACTCCTACACAATAATAGTGGGAGACTTTAACACCCCACTGTCAATATTATACAGATCAATGAGACAGAAAATTAACAAGGATATTGAGAACTTGAACTCAGCTCCAAACCAAGCAGACCTAATAGACATCTACAGAACTCTCCACCATAAGTCAACAATATATACATTCTTCTCAACACCACATCACATGGATTCTAAAATTGACCACATAATTGGAAATAAAACACTCAGCAAATGCAAAAGAGTGGAAATCATAACAAATAGTCTCTCAGACCACAGTGCAATCAAATTAGAACTCAGGATTAAGAAGCACACTCAAAACCACACACAACTCCATGGAAATTGAACAACCTGCTCCTGAATGACTACTGGGTAAATAATGCCATTAAGGCAGAAATAAAGAAGTTCTTTGAAACCAATGAGAACAAAGAGACAATGTTTCAGAATCTCTAAGCCACAGCTAAAGAAGTGTTAAGAAAGAAATTGATAGCACTAAATGCCCAACAGAAAGCTGGAAAAATCTAAATCGGCATCCTAATATCACAATTAAAAGAACTAGAGAAGCAAGAGCAAACAAATTCAAAAGCTAGCAGAAGACAAGAAATAAGAAGATCAGAACAGAAATGAAGGAGATAGAGACACGAAAAAACCCTTCAAAAAATCAGTGAATTCAGGGGTTGGTTTTTTGAAAAGATTAACAAAACAGATGGACCACTAGCTAGACTAATAAAAAAGAAAAGAGAGAAGAACCAAATACATACAATAAAATTATAAAGGGGATATCATCACTGATCCCACAGAAATACAAACTACCATCAGAGAATACTATAAACACCTCTATGCAAGTAAATTAGAAAATCTAGACAAGATGGATAAATTCCTGGACACATATACACTTCCAAGACTAAACCAGGAAGAGGTCAAATCCCTGAATAGACCAACAACAAGTTCTGAAATTGAGGCAGTAATTAATACCCTACCAACCAAAAAAAGCCCAGGACCAGACTGATTCACAGCCGAATTCTACCAGAGAGGTACAAGGAGAAGCTGGTACTATTCCTTCTGAAACTATTCCAAACAATAGAAAAAAAGGGATTTTCCCCTAACTCATTTTATGAGACCAGCATCATCCTGATACCAAAACCTGGCAGAGACACAACAAAAAAAGAAAATTTCAGGCCAATATCCCTGATGAATATTGATGTGAAAATCCTCAACAAAACACTGGCAAACCAAATCCAGCAGCACATCGAAAAGTTTATCTATCATAATCAAGTCGGTTTCATCCCTGGGATGCAAGGCTGGTTCAACAATATGCAAATCAATAAATGTAATCCATCACATAAATAGAACCAATGACAAAAACCACAGGATTATCTCAATAGATGCAGAAAAAGCCTTCGATAAAATTCAACATCCCTTCATGCTAAAAACTTTCAATAAACTATGTATTGATGGAACATATCTCAAAATAATAAGAGCTCTTTATGACAAACCCACATCCAATATCATACTGAATGGGCAAAAGTTGAGAGCATACCCTTTGAAAACTGGCACAAGACAAGGATGCCCTCTCTCACTACTCCTATTCAGCATAGTATTGGAAGTTCCAGCCAGGGCAATCAGGCAAGAGAAGGAAATAAAGTGTATTCAAATAGGAAGAGAGGAAGTCAAATTGTCTTTGTTTGCAGACGACACGATTGTATATTTAGAAAACCCCATTGTCTCGGCCCCAAAATTCCTTAAGCTGATAAGCACTTTAACAAAGTCTCATGACAGGAAATCAACGTGCAAAAATCACAAGCATTCCTATACACCAACAATAGACAAGCAGAGAGCCAAATCATGAGTGAACTCCCATTCACAACTGCTACAAAGAGAATAAAATACCTAGGAGTACAACTTATTATAAGGGACATGAAAGACCTTTTCAAGGAGAACTACAAACCAATGCTCAAGGAAATAAAAAAGGACACAAACAAATGGAAAAACATTCCCTTCTCAAGGATAAGAAGAATCAATATCGTGAAAATGGCCACACTGTCCTAAGTAATTTATAGATTCTGTGCTATTTCCATCAAGCTACAGGTGACTTTCTTTGAAGAATTAGAAAAAAATACTTTAAATTTCATATGGAACCAGAAAAGAGCTCATATAGCCAATACAATCCTAACCAAAAAGAGCAAAACTGAAGGCATCACTCTACCTGACTTCAAACTACACTACAAGGCTACAGTAACCAAAATAGCATATATTGGTACCAAAACAGATATATAGACCAGTGGAACAGAACTGAGAACTCAGATATAATATCACATATCTACAACCATCTGATCTTTGACAAACCTAACTGACAAAAACAAGCAATGGGGAAAGGATTCCCTATTAAATAAATGGTGCTGGGAAAACTGGCTAGCCATATGCAGAAAACTGAAACTGGACCCCTTCCTTACACCTTATACAAAAATTAACTCAAGATGGATTAAAGACTTAAATATAAAACCCCAAACCATAAAAACCCTGGAAGAAAACCTAGGCAACGCCATTCAGGACATAGGCATGGGCAAAGACTTCATGACTAAAACATGAAAAGCAATTGAAGCAAAAACTAAAATTGACAAATGAGATCTAATCAAACTAAAGAGCTTCTGCACAGCAAAAAAAACTATCATCAGAGTGAACAGGCAACCTACAGAATGGGAGATTTTTGCAATCTACCCATCTGACAAAGGGCTAATATCCAGAATCTACAAGGAATTTAAATCTACAAGAGAAAGAAACAAACCTACCAAAAGTGGGCAAAGGATATGAACAACAGACACTTCTCAAAAGACATTTATGCGGCCAACAAACAGCATTAGGCCAAATGAAAAAAAGCCCATCATAACTGGTCATTAGAGAAATGCAAATTAAAACCACAATAAGATCCCATCTCACCCCAGTCAGAAAGGCAATCATAAAAATGTCAGGAAACAACAGATGCTGGTGAGGATGTGGAGAAATAGAAATGCCTTTACACTGTTTGTGGGAGTGCAAATTAGTTCAACCATTGTGGAAGACAGGGTGGCAATTCCTTAAGGATCCAGAACAAGAAATACCATTTGACCCAGCAATCCCATTACTGGGTATATACCCAGAGGAATATAAATCATTCTACTATAAAGACAAATGCACACGTATGTTTCTTGCAACACTACTTACAACAACAAAGACTTGGAACCAACCCAAATGCCCGTCAATGATAGGCTGGATAAAGAAAATGTGGCACGTACCACCGTGAAACATTATTCAGCCTTAGAAAGGAATGAGTTCATGTCCTTTGCAGGACATGGATGAAGCTGGAAGCCATCATTCTCTGCAAACTGACACAGGAACAGAAAACTGAACACTACATGTCCTCACTTATAATTGGGAGTTGAACAATGAGAACACAGGGACACAGGGAGGGGAACATCACACACTGGAGCCTGTCAAGGGGTAGGGGACAAGGGGAAGGAGAGCATTAGGACAAAAACTTAATGCAGATGGGGCTTAAAACCTAGAGGGTTGATAGGTTCAGCAAACCACCATGGCACACATATACCTATGTAACAAACCTGCATGTTCTGCACATGTATCCCAGAACTTAAAGTAAAATTTAAAAAGAAAAGAATAATTATCACTCTTCAAGTATGTTGTGTCCATACTAACATAAATACAATTTTGAGAGTTATATGAATTATTTGATGTTAAAAATATTCTCAACTGTTGTTTGCAAGCTAATTCATGAGTACCCACAGAGCCACTAATTAAAGCACACAAAAGAGCAAGAAAATGAATATTCAGCACTACTGGGAAACAATCTTTTGAATGCATGCTTTCCAAAGGGAGAAATTTGAAATGTTGGTTTATCTTACTTCAGTTCTTCCATCACTCAATCCACCCTACACTTCAAAGTAGTGTCCATCTCTAACTTCAGCAGAACAACTCATAAACCTTTAGGTCCAGTTGCCTTTGTTTCAGGCACCCAGGCCAAGAGATGTGGACAAGCATTTCCCTGGAGCCTTAGCAGTGTTAGTCATGAGAGCTGGTATTTAGGAATATGAATTGCAAGGTGCCAACACCAAGCACAGGATCCCAAGTGACAAAGACACTCACGCATGATTTAATCATTCTTTTCTGAGTGAAATAGCTTCTAATATGTAGAACCTCAAAAAGCACTCAGGGCAGAAGCCCTTCTTGCCTCACTGAGATGGTGTATCTCACCTACTTACCATCTGATTCTTCTCACTATAGCTCCAATGCCAGGATTGCCCTAAAAAATTATCTTTCAAAGTACGAATGCTTTTGGTAAGTATCACACTTCAGGGGATCATTTCACACCATAATTATTGATAACATTTTAACAGGAATTCTGTGTGAGCAAGCAGGTTCAAGAAAGGGTGGAATGGATTTGATAAATGAGTAGGATGGCTACGACTTACAATCATCTATTGCATATTTGAAAATAGCCAGGAAAGGATGATTCAAATGTTGCCAGCATGAAGAAAAGACAAACATTTAAGATGATGAGTATCCAAATTACACAAATTTGATCTTTACAAATTATATGAATGTATTAATTTATTACAAAATTTATCAAGAAAATATGTACAACTATTATTTAAAAATTAAAACATTAAAATTAAAAAGGTAAAAATAAAAGAATGGGTAGAATGGATGAGAGAAAGGTTTGGAGGCCCGCAAGAAGAACAGAGGTCTCGGTAGAAGATATGGGGAGGCCCCCAAAACAAGCTTCAGGACTGTTGAGGGTAAACTCTGTCCTAAAAATCTTCACATATGCCCCAGGCTGTAAGTGTTCTCCACAACACAGGGGTATAGAGGTCCTAGCTGTGAGACTCCTGTATGAAACATAAAGTAGAATAACACTTCATCAAGGCCCCGTGGTTCACACTGGAGGCTACTGAACATTTGGGATAGGGAGATGGATAGATACGTAATCTGTATTTTTCAGATAGCTATAAGTGTTTTTTAATGTCCATCGTTCACTTAATAAAATTGTTAGTGTTTTGCGGGGTGTATTTTGCTTTGGAGGAAGTGCCTTGCAACAGAAGTTTGATCATGTCACTCTCTCAATTAAAGTCCATACATGGCCTCAAAACCCCTCAATGATTTGCTGTGCACCCACATTGACTGCCACCCTTCCCTCATCTTGTGGCCCTCATGAACACTATGGATGAGCCACATGCTTTTAATTCTTTAGCAAGCAGTTTCCTGCCTCTAAGCCATTGGTCTTTCCAATACATTGGAAACGTAAGCATTCTGCCTGAAATAGGTGCTCTTCCTCCCAGTCTTGGCATGGCCAGCTCCTTGTCATCCTTTCACCTCAGTTTAAATATCCTTACGCCTTGCAGCAGCCTTCCTTCCTGGACACCTCACTTCAAGTAGGAAACACCTTCACATACACCTTATCCTCTGTCTCAGCTCTTCCTTTCTTCCTTGACTTTAAAATCTTTCCCTCAACATTTGATTCACTGCTATGCTCACTGTCATTGCTGCCTGTCTAAACTAGAATGTAAGCTCCATGATCTTGTTCTGTCTCATTCTCCCTGGTACCTTCATTGTGTCTAATGGAATTCCTGGCATGAAGAACTGCAGTTCCTTGAAGGATATATTCTTGACATAATGGATACTCTGTGAATGCTGTTCCTCCCTCTGGTAAGCTTTCAGAGTACCGAACAGGACTCAATGGCAAATAAAATGTATGTCACCATGAGATCTATGGAAAATGACTGTTTGAAAGGTATGGATTATGGCCACAAAATAGGTAGTGTCTTTTAATATCAGTGTGCCATTTCAAATGCATGAATATACTGGAGCAAAATTCAATGTTGTCTGGAGTCTGAAAAATAATCTGGCATGGTGTCATGGACCTGGTGTACATATTTTATTTAAGTGCTGAGACTCTTAACAAAGTAAATCTCCATAAATGTTAGAATTCATTTATATTTTGTTCTCTGGGAACAGGTAGACAGTTAATAGATAAACAGTGAAAAAGTAAGTCTTTCTGTATTCCAATAAGTAGGGCCAGTTAATAAAGACCACCTACCCTTTGCTTATTTTTAAGCTGTGTGGCTCCTCAGAGCCTTAAGTGAATATGTGCTATGAATCAGAACCACAGAACCATTATTCTTTTTTGAGCACAGATTAGCATTTCATGGAACTAGTATTCCCTGGCACACAATTTGGGAAATGCCATGATGTAACACATCATTCTGCCTTTTAATTTTTTTTTAATTTAATGGTTTTTTTTTTTTTTTTTTTTTT
>NW_016107520.1:1486280-1494412 GCF_001604975.1 Cebus imitator | reverse complement strand
CAAAGTCTCAGTCTGTCACCCAGGCTGGAGTATAGTAGCATGATCTCGGCTCACTGCAACCTCCACCCCGTGGGTTCAAGCCATTTTCCTGCCTCAGCCTCCCGAGTAGCTGGGATTACAGGCTCCTGCCACTGCACCTGGCTAATTTTTGTATTTTTAGTAGAGAAGGGGTTTTAACATCTTGGCCAGGCTCGTCTTGAACTCTTTACCTCCTGATCCACCTGCCTTGGCCTCCCAAAGTGCTGGGATTACAGGCATGATCCACCACACCCAGTCCATTTTGCCTTTTTAAAAGATGCAAGGCCAAAATTACATGGTGCTGAAGAAAATGCTACAAGCTTGGGCAAAAAAATAACAGCATACAATTGATTAGTGCTTTAGCTCAAATGTGGCTGGTAAGGTCCAGCTTCTCTCCACTTTTCCAGAGACCATCTCTCTTGCATTTACTGCTTTTCCACACATGTTTTAATAATCCAGGAATAGAAGCAACATTCCTGGATTATTAAAATGTAGGAACAGATTACACAAATATCTTCCAGGTGATCAAGATCCTAGGGGAAGGTAGAGAATCCATATTAGAGTGTCCAATAGGGTTCATTTTTACTAGTCACATACTGAACAGTGTCCAGAAATGTCAGTTCTTATTCTTTCTCTGATCATAAGACTTTCAAACAGTCATTCATTCACTCTAAAAATTTGTATTGAGGGCCTACATTTCAGGCCTTGTTGTAGGTGCTAGAAACATGTCAGTTAACAAAATAGACAAAATCCCTGCTGTCGTGAATTTACAATAGGGTGGGGAAAGGCAAATAATAGCTGAAATAAATAAGTCATTCTTCTATATATTAGGAGGTGATAAGTACTATGTAAAAATATACAGCAGGAAGGAGGGCTAGGGAGTGCCAGGGTAATGACTTTAACAGAATGGCTTAAAGACACCTAACTGAAAAAGCAAAGACTTGAAGAAAGTGAAAAAGCGAGCCACAAGGATGTCTGGGCAAAAGCCTTCCCTGCAGGATAAACAGCAAAAGCTCTGAGGCAGGATTGAACCTGGAGGCTTGAAGACTTGCAGAAAATCCAGCATCTGGTATAGAATGAGAAGGAGGGAAAAGAGAAGGAATTGAAGGCAGAGTGGTAATGAGGAGTTGAGAGGCCGTAGGAGAGATGGAGCCCAGGAGAGACAGGATCTGGCCTGATGCTCTGACAGTATCCTCCTGGCAACTTGGTGGAAAATGGTCTGTACAAGGCCAAGGGCAGAATCTGGGAAGCCAAATAACAAGCATATAACAGACCAGAAAAATAACAGAGATGTGTACAAGCCATAATTGTAAAGCTTCTACTTTTTCTGTACTCAGAGAAGCACTTTTTAGATCCATTACCTTCCTTGATCTGCGTGACGACACGTTTTGTGACAACATATATTATGCCTGCCTCATTGATGAAAAAATTAAGGAATAAAAAGGTCAAGGGTCTCTCTGCACCACAATAGGCAACTCCTGTGTGGAAGAATCAGTTCTGGAGTCAGGAGCTCTGCCCCAAATTGAGAGCTCTTTTCACGGCTCTCCAGTTTGCCAATTCAAGAGATAAGTCTTAAGTGCCAAGTGTTTGGGGAAACACTTAAGGTGAATGGTGATGAGTATGTTAAGTTTAGCCTAGAGGAAGTGAGACTAAGGAAGAATTGGGGTTTTATTCTTCCTTTTACTTCTTTCTAAACTTTTTACTGACAAGGAGCATACATCCAGAAAAGCGCACAATCCCCAAACTGAGTTTTTAAAGGGAATTTTGAAGTTTCTAAACTGACCACAAACTTGAAGGCCTTCACGAACATGTGCCAAAACAAGGGTAATAAATTCTTGGAAAGATGTTCTTTTAGGTGCACATGAAACCTCTCATTAATTCTGTGCCTGGACTTCCAGGGTTAGAGATCAGTGCACTGTTCCACACACCACAAAAATGACTGCCTTGAGACATTCTTTGCAATTCAACAAGTTTAACCCAAATCTTGCCGTTACTGTTAGGACTGGATAGGCAACTGACTGGAAAGCTTGGGCTGCATTTAAAGGAAATCTCAAGTGTTAAGTTTCCAAAAAGCAACAGCAACTTCTTAGAGATATGCAACTCAGGTCGTTTACTGTCCCCCCAACCTCCTTTTTTAGCACTGATTTGTGGAAACAAACAGACAAAAAGCATGATGAAAATGTTTTACATCTTCAAAAAAATTAAATAAGATAAAATAACAATAAACGAACTCTGATATTCAAAACAAACAAATTCATATGACTCTATATCAAAATTGTAATGCAATGGGAGGAAATACTTACTCCAAGTGACTTTTGAACGTAGTACTTTGACTGTATATACTAGTGGGATATATTCCAAGACAAAAAGAAAGGCAAATAAATCTTAAACTTCACTCACTAGGTTCATTGTCAGTGGTAAAAATGCTATTGGTATTTTGAAATTATTTTGTGTAGAATAAACAAACTAAATACAATACAACTAGAAATCAAAAAGTTTATAGTAAAAGAGATACAAATATAAAATCAAAGCTCAGTAAACCAAGCAATATAAAATTTAAATTGGAAATAATATAAACTAACATTTTGTTTACTTATTTCTGACCTCTGTCTACTGAAACACAGACACCATAGACCAAGTTTCCATTTCTATTCTAACATGGATTCTATAGCGCATAGAAATCATGCGAAACAAGTAGCTCTACGCACATCCAATGCCCCAAGCTAAATACCACCCTCCACTTAAAAGAACCAAGTCCACAGATTCATCCTGACATTCAAAAGTGGAATAAACTTAAAAGAGAAAAAATGAAATCCTTATTTGCCATCTTTGATGGTGACAATTATGCTAACTCATTATTCCAAGAGCTGATCATTTTTCCCTTTTAATAAAGAAGTAGTTCATCTGTTTCTCCGCAACAAATGAGCAAAAGCTCTGCTTTGCAGAACAATTTCAGCTACTAAATGCCGAAGGAATGTTAGCATGAGAATATCGCAATTTTACAACTACTAATAAGATCATTGATTCAGACAAGAATCATTGATGGATGCTGTAGTTATTAAGGCAAAGGTTGTTGGAGAACAGGATGTTCAGAGTATACAAAAGTATCATCCCCACAGATGTCTTGCTAATTTGCAAAGGCATGTGCTTTTATAATGCAAAGACCTGGTGGTTATCACTTTAACTAAGTGATCAAATTTAAAATTACAAGTAGTCAAACAGCTATTTTGAAATTATGAGCCCCTAACAGGATGCAATATTGTACAGCACATAAAATCACCTCTGTAGTGTTTCTTGTCAAAACTTAAATCTGAATTTAATCAGGTATTTAGATCTAACTTCCAATTTACAGTACATATAAGACATCAGGAACAAATTATACATATTCATGAGACAGCATTCAGACAAATCCAGAAGTGGGGACATTCTACAAGATAGCTAAACTCATCTCTTCAAGAGGTCAATGTAATTTAAAAAAAAAAAAAAGAGGAGAGCTGTTCTAGAATAAAGATATTTAAAATATTTAGCTAAACACAACGAATATATTTTTATTAAATTCTGATTTTTAAAATTAAGAGCTATAAAAGCCAGTTTTAATTAGGAAAATTTGAATATGGACTAGGCATTAGATAAAATTACATCATTACTTTGAACATCCTTAGGTGTGACAACAGCACTGTCTTTATGTAGGAAAATGTCTTTATTTTCAGGAGAGGTGTGCTGAAATATTTTGGGACAATTTATGATGATGTCTACCACTTACTTTTAGAAACCTATATAAAATTAAGCAAGTATGGCAAAATGTTAGGAAATGTTTGAATCCAGGTAGTAGTTATGAGCGTGTATAGCTGTATTCATTCAGCTTTCCACTAGGTCTGAATATGGTTATAATTAAAAGATGGAAAAATATATATGCAGACCAAACAACATACATTTTAAAAACAAATACCTATGAGGAAGAGGAATGGGAGCTGGGAATGAGGACAGAAGAGGAAAAGCTGTGTGTGGATAAGGAGATGAGGATTACAATCGACTCAACCCTCTGCACCTGCAACAAGAAATAAAAAAGGCGTTCTTTAAGCCTTGAAGCTGGCAAGTGAGTTCCTTCCCTCACAGATAGGAGGGCAGGCAGAGCTATGTGAGGGTAAGGAGCTGAGCCCAGCAGACCCGCGAACATGCAGCAGCAGGCTCACAAGCTAGGGCTGCTCACAGAGCAAGTCGGGTCTGGATGCTTTCAAATCCATTTGGTAATGGGAGTTATCTCCCTTATGTAATGAAGGTCTTATACTATTTGATTTACAGCTTCGCATACAATGGGAGATTTGTTCCATAATGCCCTGGATTGTACCTAAACCCCCAAGGACATACTTATCTGCTTTGCTATAGTCAAGGCCCCAGCTCAAACATCTCCATCTCCCACTGGGTATGTAACCATAATTTCTTTCATTTGCTCAAGGTGTGTCATCAACTTCCAAGCATTCCAGGAGAACTCCTCTGTGTGGCCTCCCTGAGAGCCAGGTAAAAAGGATTGTGAAGCTCACACAGGCCTGTCCCATGAGAGAGAATGCAAACAGCTGAAATGCATTGGACCTGGTCCTTGGAGAAACAGCCAGAACAAAAGTACAGGCCAGGAAGTACCCCCACCAGGACTTGATGGCATATAGTCAAGAGACTATTACCTCCCAGGAGGTCTGCATGAAGATCCTGAGAGGAACACATGGAGAATTCCAATAGAGTGGAAGCTTTCAGAGGGCAGGAAATGCATCTTTCTGTATCCCAATGCCTAGTCCAGTTCTGAGAATATGATAGGTGCTCAATACATATTTGTCAACTGTGTGAACAGACAAGTGAAGGATCACTCAAAGCATAAGTGATTCAGACTGGAAAGGAAAGGATGGGTAAGAAAACCATGATGTCTTTTCCCTTAAGCTGAATGAACAAGTGATGTGAATGGCAAACAAGGAAAATGAAACACGTGGCAGATATCTATATCTACCCATAGTGGGTTAAAACTATTTTTAAGTAAACATAATAAATGGAAAAAATATGGCCTCTGTGCTAAGATCCAAAAATACGACTAGAACAAATTGTTCATTTGTGCTAGAAACCAGTGTTGCATTGCAAACATCCAAGACTGAGGACTCTTAATACCCCATGAGACCACTCTCTGATATTTATTTTCTAATAGTAGCAATCCTCATTCCTGGTTTTGTCAACCACAAGAATTTTCATTTCACCCCCAGAAGCGTCATGCAAGTTTGCCCTAACGTCTCAAAATAAACTATTTTAATTCCCCAAATTATTGTAAAAAATAAGATGGTAATGGAGAAGATGGGGATGTTATGAAATCAAAGAAGCAATGATAATTTTCCAAAAAAGTTCAAAACTCTTCTCTAGTCCAGACAAACAGTTATTTCTGAAAATTCCACACTCCCCAAACCTAGAAATAATCAGGAGGCAGGTAAAAATAATTCCCAAGATTTTTAAATCTATTCTTGTAGAACTTCTACTGGGGAATGCGTCTTTCCTTCTCCAAAGCACAAAAAAAAGTAAGTCTTGCTAGATGAGGGAAGCCAAGTTTGTTGGGGCTGGCACAAAACAAACATTTTTGCCTTGCTTGAAGTATTTTCAACAGTTGAAAACATCGCTAACAAATCCCACAAGGAACCATGCATTGAACTCAGAGAAAATCAAGGGTGGTGATCTGAACTTCAAACATGACCTAAGTAACTGATCAGGAGAGACAATTGCTGATATTTAAAATCAGAAAATTAAACAGAGGTCCTGTGTGCCTATTGCATTTTTCCCCACATCTTTAAGTAAATCCCTTTCCATACTATCAAGGGGATCCATCTGACTAGCTTACATCTTCATGAGGCCTTTCCTTTGGTTACTCTCAAAGAATCAGCTGGTCTTGAATCTGACTCTACCAAATACAGACTTTATTACAACCCAATCCCTTTCTGAGCCTTTCCTGAATGGAACACCTATTCCTGGCTTCCGGTTATGATTGCGTTGGTCTAGTTCAAACTTTGATCCAACTCTCAGGGCTGGAATGATATCCAACTAGTACAGTACAATGCGTGAAACTATCCACTGTTTGGTTAATGTTGAACATTTGTAAACATTTGTCCAATGCCATGGTCCTAAGTGTCAGTCTGAAAGACGCCTGCTTTCCCCTTTTTTAGAAATTCATTTAATCTTGCTCTGAACATTATTTCTTTCTTCCTGCTTCTCCTGCTAAAGCCAAGAAGGCCCCAATAAGTATCTGCTAGTCATCCAAGAGTAAAACAGGCTAAAACCCATTTTGATTTGCATCTCCATTTGCTGGTATTTTAAATCCAAACACCCAGTCTTAAATTCTATGGTAAGCAAAGAAACTCATCATCATTGCTTGGCACAAGTTGTGGAGGCATAAAGAAGTAATTCTTTTTTTTTTTTTTTTTTGAGACGGAGTTTCGCTCTTGTTACCCAGGCTGGAATGTAATGGCGCGATCTTGGCTCACCGCAACCTCCGCCTCCTGGGTTCAGACAATCCTCCTGCCTCAGCCTCCTGAGTAGCTGGGATTACAGGCACATGCCACCATGCCCAGCTAATTTTTTGTAGTTTTAGTAGAGACGGGGTTTCACCATGTTGACCAGGATGGTCTCGATCTCTTGACCTCGTGATCCACCCGCCTCGGCCTCCCAAAGTGCTGGGATTACAGGTTTGAGCCACCGCGCCCGGCCCCAAGAAGTAATTCTTATGCTGAACAGCTAACCATACAGAACCCTGAGTCTTACTCCCAGAGATGCCAATATAGCAGGTCTGCAGTGAAACAAAAAATTGGCATGTTAGTAAGTGCTCCTGGTGATTCTGTAATAGACAAATGGACATGAACCACATTTTTGAGAAAAGAGAAGGCCAGAACAGCAAGAGCTGGCTGGGTATGAGGCTCACACCTATAATCCCAGCACTTTGGGAGGCCAAGGTGAGAGAATTGCTCGAGGCCAGAAGTTCAAGACCACCCTGGGAAACATACTGAGACCCTGTCTCTAATTGTTAAAAATAATAATAAGAAGAAGAGCTGAAAACAGCTGGAGGGGAAAAGAGTCCCAGGAAACTTGGTGGAGGCCAAGGTTGGAAGTGGCCTTTGGTGGAGGCCTTTGGGGAGATGTCCAAGGTGTGCCATTCCCTCTGGAGCTGCTGCTCACTACTTAACCTCATGCAGAAGGGAAGGGTGAAGAAGCAGCTGTTGTGCCAAACAGCAGGCATATCCCAGTTTTCCAGACTCTGCCCTGTCTCACTCATCACCCTAAAGGCTATTTCATGGCCACCTATAGGCTTGGTCTCACTCCCAGTTGCCAGAACTGGTAACTAGAAGTGGAATGGAGTCAACTTCCACCCCACTCTGGTCAATGGCATCATCAATAGAGCTGCCGGTCAGACTCCTACCTCATGCATTGGTCAGAACAGGCATCCTTAACCTTTTTCACTTCACAGCCCTCAAAATACTTTTAAAACAATCTCACTCATTTCTAAGTTGGTATCTAACATTATCTATTATGAGTTTAAGTAGTTTCAAAGGATATTGGTATTCTTTATGGCATGTTGTAGATTTTGACATTTTAAAATTAAACTGTTACAGCACTCTTAAATGTAGTAAATAGAATCTAAAAATTATGATTTGGCACCCACCGTCATTCATTCATCTATTTGAAATGTACATAAACAAGTCCTTTTTTAGTAGTTAGAAATTTTATAGCAATACCTTTTCCTCTTGAACTTGTATTTCTATCTAACTTCCCCCATATAATTTCATCCAATATAATATTTTTTATTCTTACAGTGTTTTAGCTCTTTCATTCTATTTCCTCTTCAAAATATATATGTTTATGTATAGATATAAAAACATAGATATTAATGTGTATGATATGTAAAGATTGCCAACAGCTATACCACCCTTAATGTGCCTGATCTTGTCTGATCTCAGAAGCTAAGCAGATTTGGACCTGGTTAATACTTGGATGGGACACATACATGTATAAATATATATAAAGATATATATTCATCTATCTATAGAGACATATATTCAGATATGTAGTCTGACACTTAATTTTTATTTATTTATTAG
>NW_016107520.1:1475870-1486250 GCF_001604975.1 Cebus imitator | reverse complement strand
GTTTAGCTCTTGTTACCCAGGCTGGCGTGCAATGGCACGATCTCGGCTCACCGCAACCTCCGCCTCCTGGGTTCAGGCAATTCTCCTGCCTCAGCCTCCAGAGTAGCTGGGATTGCAGGCACGCGCCACCATGCCCAGCTAATTTTTTGTAGTTTTAGTAGAGACGGGATTTCACCGTGTTGATCAGGATGGTCTCGATCTCTTGTCCTCGTGATCCACCCGCCTTGGCCTCCCAAAGTGCTGTGATTACAGGTGTGAGCCACCGCGCCCGGCCCTAGCTAGTTTTAAAAATGTATATATTTTTTGTAGAGATAAGGTCTCAATATACTGCCCATGCTGGTCTTGAACTCCTGGCCTTCAGCAATCCTCTTGGAATACTATGCAGCCACAAAAAATGATGAGTTTGAGGGGGGCACCAAGATGGCTGAGAGAAGCCAGCATCAGAATGCAGCTCTCAGTGAATGAGACACACAGGGCTAGAGGACTTCACGATTCCAACTGAGGTGCCAGGTTCATTTCTGTGGGACTGATAGGCACTGAAATTAGGCCCAGGGAAGGAGCCACAGGGCGAGAGCCACCCAGGGGGGCAAATCAAGACATGGGGGTGGTGCATGGCCCCATGGCCCCATCTGAAACATGCCCCATCTGAAACGTGCAGCCAGCTTGGAGGGTCGGGGGACTTAACCCCCTCAGTGCTCTGTTTTGGATCCTGTGCTTACCTCATCTCTCCTGCAACCCACAGTCCATGAGAGCCCTGCCAGACAGTGGGGCCACATGGGTAGTTAATGCAAATCTGAGCAGTGGCTACCCACCAGGCGCGGCAAGTTGTCACAGGGACCTGGGCTGGAGTTTGGAATAACGCCAGCAGACGGACCATCCCACAGGGGAAGGCAGAGTTGAAAGCAGGGAAAAAGACCATAAGGCCTCCACAGAACTCAAACTGAAGCTCTCACTAGAGAGCTTGGGAGCAAATACACCAGCTTGACCCCAACCAGGAAGATCAAGTTCTGGGAGCGACCCCATTGGGAAGGTGGGGCCAATCTCACCTGCAAATAAACTCCAGGGAAGGGCCACCCACCCAACAACCTTATTGAACCTGAGAGAACCCAGCAATGCCCTCTACAGGCCAAAAAAGATGCAACTCCAACCTCAATTAAAAAAAAAATCCACTCAGAGACTCCTCCTGAAATCACCACCTTCAAAGATTAAAGGGAGATAAATCCATGAAGATGGGGAAAAAACAGCACAAAAAGGATGAACCGATCAAAGAACAGAACACCTCTTCTCCTCCTGGTGATCACAACTCCTCACCATCAAGGGAACAAAAAAAGACAGAGAATGAATCTGACGAGTTGACAGAAGCAGGCTTCAGAATGTGGGTAATCAGCTTAGAGAAGAACATAAACGACTTGATGGAGCTGAAAAACACAGCACAAGAACTTTGCAAGGCATACACAAGTTTCAACACCCAAGCAGAAGAAAGGATATCAGAGATAGAAGATCAAATCATGAAATAAAACAAGAAGGCAAGATTAGAGAAAAAAGAGTGAAAAGAAATGAACAAAGCCTCCAAAAACTGTCGGATTATGTGAAAAAAAAACTAATCTACACTTGATTGGCATAACTGAATGTGACAGCGAGAATGAATCCAAGTTGGAAAACACTCTTCAAGATATTATCCAAGAGAACTTTCCCAACCTAACAAGGCAGGCCAACATTCAAATCCGGGAAATACAGAGAACACCACAAAGATATTCCTGAAGAAGAGCAACCCCAAGGCACATAGTTGTCAGATTCACCAGGGTTGAAATGAAGGAAAAAAATCCTCAGGACAGCCAGAGAGAAAGTTCAAGTCACCTACAAAGGAAAGACCATCAGACTCACAGCAGATCTCTTGGCAGAAACCCTGCAAGCTAGAAGGGAGTGGGGGCCAATATTCAACATCCTTAAAGAAAAGAACTTTCAACCCAGAATTTCATATCCAGCCAAACTAAGCTTCATAAGTGAAGGAGAAATAAAATCCTTTACAGACAAGCAATTGCTGAGCGATTTTGTCACTACAAGACCTGCCTTACAGGAGCTACTGAAGGAAGTACTAAACAGGGAAAGGAACAACCAGTACCAGACACTGCAAAAATGTACCAAATGGTAATGAATAATGATGCAATGAAGGAGCTATGTCAATTAACAGATAAAACAACCATCCAGTAACAAAATGGCAGGATCAAATTCAGACATAACAATATTAACATTGAATATAAATGGCCTAAGCACCCCAATCAAAAGACACAGACTGGCAAACTGGATAAAAAGTCAAGACCCATTGGTGTGCTGTATTCAGGAGACCCATCTCACATGTAAAGACTCACATAGACTCAAAATAAAGGGATGGAAGAAGATTTACCAAGCAAATGGAGAACAAAAAAAAAAAGCAGGGATAGCAATCCTAGTCTCTGATAAAACGGTCTCTAAAACAACAAAGATCAAAAGAGACAAAGAAGGGCATTATATAATGGTAAAAGGATCAATGCAACAAGAAGAGCTATCCTAAATATTTATGCACCCAATGCAGGAGCACCCAGATACATAAAGCAAGTTCTTAAAGACCTACAAAGAGACTTAGACTCCCACACAATAATACTGTAAAACTTTAACACTCCACTGACAATATTGGACAGATCAATGAGACAGAAGGTCAACAAGGATATCCAGGGCTTGAACACAGATTTGGACCAAGCAGACCTAATAGCCATTTACAGGACATTCCACCCCAAATCCGCAGAATACACATTCTTCTCAGCACCACATTGCACTTACTCCAAAACTGATCACTCCTCAGCAAATACAAAAGAAAAGAAATCATAACAAACAGTCCCTAAGACCACAGCACAATCAAATTAGAACTCGGGATTAAGAAAAGCACTCAAAACCACACAATCACATGGAAACTGAACAACTTGCTCCTGAATGATGAATGGATAAACAATGAAATGAAGGCAGAAATAAAAATATTCTTTAAAACCAACAAGAATGAAGACACAACATAACAGATCCTATGGGGCACATTTAAAGCAGTGTCTAGAGGGAATTCATAGCAATAAATGCCCACATGAGAAACAAGGAAAGATCTAAAATCGACATCCTATCATCAAAATTAAAAGAGCTGGAGGAGCAAGATTAAAAAAACTCAAAAGCTAGCAGAAGACAAGAAATAACTAAGATCAGAGCAGAACTGAAGGAGATAGAGATACAAAAAACCCTTCAAAAAATCAATAAATCCAGGAGCTGGTTTTTTGAAAAGATCAATAAAATGGAACGCTAGCTAGGCTAATAAAAAAGAAAAGAGAGAAAAATGTAATAGATGCAATAAAAAATGATAGGGGAGATCACCACCAATTCCTCGGAAATACAAACTACCATCAGAGATTACTACAAACAACTCTATGCACATAAACCAGTAAATCTGGAAAAAGTGGATAAATTACTGGACAGTTGCACACTCCCAAGACTAAGCCAAGAAGAAGTTGAAACCCTGAATAGACCAATAACAAGGGCTGAAGTTGAGGCAGCAATTAATAACGTACCAACCAAAAAAGTCCAGGTCCAGACGGGTTCACAGCTGAATTCTACCAGACATATAAAGAGGAGCTGGTAGCATTCCTTCTGAAACTATTCAAACAATACCAAAGGAGGGAATCCTCCCTAACTCTATGAGACCAGCATCATTCTGATACCAAAATCTGGCAGAGACACAACTAAAAAAGAAAACTACAGGCCAATATCCATGATGAACATTGATGCAAAAATCTTCAATAAAATACTGGCAAACTGAATCTAACAGCACATGAAAAAGCTTATCCACCACCATCAAGTAGGCTTCATACCAGGGATGCAAGGCTGGTTCAACATATGCAAACCTATAAACGTAATTCACCACATAAACAGAACCAAAGACAAAAGTCACATGATTATCTCAATAGATGCAGAGAAGGCCTTCGACAAAATTCAACAGCCTCTTATGCTAAAAACTCTCAATAAACTAGATATCGATGGAACGTATCTCAAAACAATAAAAGCTATTTACGAAAAACCCACAGCCAATATCATACTGAATGGGCAAAAATTAGAAGCACTCCCTTTAAAAACTGGCACTAGACAAGGATGCCCTCTCTCACCATTCCTATCAATATAGTATTCGAAGTTCTAGCCAGAGCAATTAGCAAGAAAAATAAATAAAGTGCATTCAATTAGGAAAAGAAGAAGTCAAATTGTCCCTATTTGCAGATGACTTGATTGTATATTTAAAAGACCCCATCATCTCAGCCCAAAACCTCCTTAAGCTGATAAGCCACTTTGGCAAAGTCTCAGGATACAAAATCAATGTGCAGAAATCACAAGCATTCCTATACACCAATAACAGATAAACAGAGAGCCAAATCATGAGCGAACTCCCATTTACAATGCTACAAAGAGAATAAAATACCTAGGAATACAGCTAACAAGGGATGTGAAGGATCTCTTCAAGGATAACTACAAACCACTGATCAAGGAAATAAGAGAGGACACAAACAGATGGAAAAACATTCCATGCTCATGGTTAGGAAGAATCAATATCATGAAAATGGCCATACTGTCCAAAGTAATTTATAGATTCAATGCTATCCCCATCAAGCTACCAATGACCTTCTTCACAGAACTGGAAAAAACCACTTTAAATTTCATATGGAACCAAAAGAGAGCCCGCATAGCCAAGACAATCCTAAGCAAAAAGAACAAAACTGGAGGCATCACACTACCTGACTTCCAACTATACTAAAAGGCTACAGTAATCAAAACAGCATGGTACTGGTACCAAAACAGAGATATAGACGAATGGAACAGAACAGAGGCCTCGGAAGCAATGCCACACATCTACAACCATCTGATCTTTGACAAACTAGACAAAAACAAGCAATGGGGAAAGGATTCCTGTTTGATAAATGGTGTTGGGAAAACTGGCTAGCCATATGCGGGAAGCTGAAACTGGGCCCCTTCCTTACACCTTATACAAAAATTAACTCCAGATGGATTAAAGACTTAAACATAAGACTTAACACCATAAAGACCCTAGAAGAAAACCTAGGCAAAACCATTCAGGACATAGGCATAGGCAAGAACTACATGACTAAAACACCAAAAGCAATGGCCACAAAAGCCAAAGTAGACAAATGGGACCTAATTAAACTTAAGAGCTTCTGCACAGCAAAAGAAAAAATCATTAGAGTGAATTGGCAACCAAAAGAATGGGGAAAAAAATGCACAATCTACCCATCAGACAAAGGGCTAATATCCAGAATTTACAAAGAACTAAAGCAGATTTACAGGAAAAAAACAAACAAACCCATTCAAAACTTGGCAAAGGATATGAAGAGTCACTTTTCAAAAGAAGACAAATATGTGGCCAACAAATATATGAAAAAATGCTCATCACCATTGGTCATTAAAGAAATGCAAATCAAAACCACATTGAGATACCATCTCATGCCATTTAGAATGGTGATCATTAAAAAATCTGGAGGTAACAGATGCTGGAGAGGATGTAGAGGAAAAGAAACACTTTTACACTGTTGGTGGGAGTGTAAATTAGTTCAACCATCATGGAAGACAGTGTGGCAATTCCTCAAGGATCTAGAACTAGAAATTCTATTTGACCCAGCAAATCATTACTGGGTATATATCCAAAGGATTATAAATCATTCTATCATAAAGACACATGCACACATATGTTCATTGTGGCACTGTTTACGATAGCAAATACCTGGAACCAACCCAAATGTCCATTGACAATAGACAGGACAAAAAAAAATGTGGTACATGTACACCATGGAATATTATGCAGCCATAAAAAATGATGAGTTCGCGTCCTTTGTAGAGACATGGATGAACCTAGAAACCATCATTCGCAACAAGCTGACACAAGAACGGAAAATCAAACACCACATGTTTTCACTCATGGGCAGGTGACGAACACTGAGAACACTTGGGCACAGGGAAGGGAACAACAGTCACAGGGCTAGGTTGGGGGGTAGAGGGGAGGGGGGCACAGTGGGAGGGGGGAGGAGGAGGGATAACACCAGGAGAAATACCTGATGTAGGCAATAGGGTGGGGAGATGGAGACAGCAAACTACCATGGCATGTATGTACCTATGCAACAATCCTGCAGGATGCAGGATATGCACATGTATCCCAGATCACAAATACAATTTAAAAAAAAATGATGAGTTTGTGTCCTTTGCAGGGACATGGATGAAGCTGGAAACCATCATTATCAGCAAACTGACACAAGAACGGAAAATCAAATACTGCATGTTCTCACTCATAGGTGGGTGTTGAACAATGAGAACACAGGGACACAGGGAGGGGAGCATCACATACTGGGGTCTGTTGGTGGGGGCCAAGGGAGTGACAGCAGGGGTGTGGGGAGGTCCTAGGGGGATAACCTGGGGAGAAATGCCAGATGTAGGTGACGGGGTGATGGAGGCAGCAAACCACACTGCCATGTGTGTACCTATGCAACAATCCTGCACGATCTGCACATGTACCCCAGAACCTAAAGTACAATTTAAAAAAAAAAGAAAGAAAGCTCCTCCTAACATTTGAAACAAAAGCAATCCTTTTGCCATGGCTTCCCAAAATGCTGGGATTACAGCCATGAGCCACTGCAGCTGGCCTAATTTTTTTAAATTTAATATGCTTTGTTGTTTAATTTCCTATCACTAAAATAGTTGAAAAATATCTCCTGAATTTAGTTATCACTATAATTTTGGTTCAATCAACATAAGTATGTTATAAATCATTGAATATAAAAAGTAAATTTTATTGGAAATGCATCTCTAAATGAATAGAATTGATTCTAGTTATTTTTATGGATACATAATAATGTTACAATGATTCAGTGTTCAGCATTAATTATACTAATATTTTTTATTTTTATATATGAAAGTCCTGAGAAACCTTATCTATTCAAATACTTACATGAAATGGAAACGGCTTTATTATAGCAATGTTATTTAATTCTTTGAACTGTTTCTGAGCTAATTTTAATGATTTATCAGCTGACAATTCATCCTTGAATTTTTATAAAACAAAATATCAGAAATCATATGAGTTGTAAAAGATTTCTAGTGCAACTGTAGAGTCATGTAATTTCTCACATCAACACCAGTATTTCAAATAGTCCCTTGCTGCCTCCTATGGTTAGGCTTTGTGTCCCCACCCAAATCTCATCTTGAATTGTAATCCTCATAATTCCCATAATCCCCACATGGGAGAGACCAGGTAGAGGTAATTGAATCATGCGGGAGCTTCCCCCATGCTGTTATTGTGATAGTGAGAGAGTTTTCATGAGATCTGATGGTTTTATAAAGGGCTCTTCCCCCTGCGCTTGGCATTTCTCCTTCCTGCTGCCTTGTGAAGAAGGTGCCTTGCTTCCCCTTCACCTTCCTTCACGACTGTAAGTTTCCTGAGGCCTCCTCAGCCATGCTGAACCATGAATCAATTAAATTTCTTTCCTTTATAAATTACCCAGTCTCAGGCAGTTCTTTATGGCAGTATGAAAACAGACTAATACAGTGCCCCCAGATTTTTTACATTCTAGAGCATGCTTTCTTTAGGGAGACAAAAAATGGTTCTTAAAAGATGAAAAAAATCTTACTCCTATATTTATAAAGCACAGATATGCACAATACATAGATAGATATACAGGGTACAGATGTTCCTCAACTTACAACAGGGTTACATTTTGATAAATCAATAAAAGTTGAACTATGTCAGATGTTCCTTGATTTACAATTAGATTAAGTCCATATAAATCCATCATGGTGGACCATGATGGATCATGCAGATAAGAGCAACATCCTAGGGACTGGCAAAGCAACAGGATGTACAGCCCATCGTGAAATCAAAAATCATAAATTGAACTATCATGGACCATCTGCATATGTACTGTATTAAAATTTCATAATGGGAATGATTAACAAAAAATGTCTAAAAGGCACCTTAGAAGATGATAAGAATTAAGTTTGAGAAACACTGCCCCAAAGGCAAGGCCTCTTTTTAAGATTTGGAATGAGTGAGACTTACACCTTTTCTTTGAAGTGAGAGAAAAAGGGCATTTGTAGAGTAAGAAAGGGAAATTGTTTTAATGACAGGCATGTTCTAAGACAGATTAATTTTAAGAAGGAATCTGTTTAAGATTTGTTCAGTGAATTAGTATCAGTGGAAGGGCATGAAACATAGTTAATTTTTCAATTTGAGGATTGTTATTATTACCTTCATCAATGACATTTATCATTATGTGGAAGTTTAAGAATCTGATAATTTATTCCCTTAAAATTATAAGAGTTTTCATATTCAGTGGAGGATATTTGTCCCCCAGGGAAACTTACACCTCCCTTTCAAGGTCACCGAGTTAGGATAGGATCAGATGCTTATCAAGGAGACCAAAAGTAACAACATTTACAGCAGACAGAAGTTTATTTCTCTGTCACATAGAAGCTGGAGCTGGCATGGTGGCTCCTCCCCGACTGGTCAGGGCCACATACTCCTTATATCTTGTGGCTTTGCCAGTCCCTAGGATGTTGCCCTTCTCTTCATGATCCACAGTGGCCCACTGGCATGTCCCCATTCCCACTGGGGAAAGGAGAGAAAAAGGTAAGGAGGACATACTCCATTACAGACTGAACATTTGTGTCCCTCCCAACTTCATGTATTGAAGCCTTAACCCCCAAGGTTATAGTATTTGGAGGTGGGGTGTTTGGGAGATAATTATGTTTAGATGAGGTCCTGAAGGTAGGAGTCCGTGATGGGATTAGTGCCCTGATAAGAAGAGACTAGAGAGCTGGCTCTCTCTCTACCAAGTGAAGACACAGCAAGAAGACAGCAGTGTGCAAGTCAGGAGAAAGACTCCACCAGAACCCCACCCAACCAACACCTTGCTCTTAGACTTCCCAGCCTCCAGAATTGTAAGAAATAAATTCCTGTTGTTTATAAGCCATTCAGCCTATTGTATTTTGTTATAGTAGTCTAAGCAGACTAAGACCTGCCCCCTCCAGGAAGGTGCACATGTCATGTCTACTCTCATACCATAGGCCAGAGCTCAGCCAGGAGGCCAAATATTGCTGCAAGGAAGGCTGGAAAATGCAGTGTTTAGCTCAGTGGCCCCGCACTTGGCTAAGTATCCTATACCATTTGAAAAGGGGAGAAGAATCCTGAAGGAGACTTAGGAGTCTCTCTCATACCTGACTTTGTGATTGCCGGAGTTGTGGTGGGAATCCAGGTATCTTTCTTAGTTTCTGGACTTAAATCACTGCTCTGATAGGCTAGTCTGTACATCAGTTTCTTCAAGACTGGGGTCCTGCCTTGCTCATACCTATCCCTCTCCCAAGGACTGGAGTCCAGTGGACATAACTGTCTGCCTGCATTTCTTTCTTTTCTCTTTTGAGACAGAGTTTCTCTCTTGTTGCCCATGCTGGAGGGCAATGGGGCAATCTCAGCTCACTGCAACCTCTGCCTCCCAGGTTCAAGTGATTCTCCTGCCTCCGGAGTCACTGGTATTACAGGCAGGCACCACCATGCCCAGCAAATTTTTGTATTTGTAGTAGAGACGGGGTTTCACCATGGTAGCCAGGCTGGTCTTGAACTCCTGACCTTAGGTGATCCACCCGTCTTGGCCTCCCAAAGTGTTGGGATTACAGGCATGAGCCACCATGCACCTGGCTGGTCTGCCTGCATTTCTGAATATCACTGTCTTGAGTTTTTCCATTGCTCTGCATATCTAATATTTTCTCTTGGACCCAAGACATAGCAGAGAAATGGAATAAATTCACCTCTCTAGTAGGACTCAAAAATCAGTCAAGGGCTGATCTGGGTGAGAAGAAAGGGATCAAATCATCAACTGAACTGCTCTGGTTGAAACAGATGGGGACCCTCCATTGGCTTCTCCAACCCCTTCCCCATTTTACAAATCTCCAGTGTGGCTGGGGTTGGATCCAGACATAATACGAATTCTTGTCAAAGTGAGGTCTGCAAAGAATTGTGACTATAGTCACAAGAGAGTTTCTTTTACTTTTGTTTGAGGCGGTATAGCCCATAACCTCCTTTTATGCTCTGCCTTAGGAAATAATCAAGAATTAACCACACAGATAAATTGAAAGGTATTGATCTACTGCTCTCCTAATACCTTCAGGCCAGGTAGAAAAGAGGAGAATAGAATTTACATGAATCTCAAGAGTGTGTTGTCTTGAGTGGCTCATGCCTGCAATCCTAACAGTTTGGGAGGCCAAGACAAGAGGAAACCTTGAATCTAGGAGTTCACACAGTACAGTGAGACTTCATCTCTA
>NW_016107520.1:1473463-1475684 GCF_001604975.1 Cebus imitator | reverse complement strand
AAAAAAAAAATGCAAACCAGTACATGAAGCTATAACTGCCTTTGAGGTCTAGAAGGTTACAGGTGAACCCTAAGATGAGCTGTGTCACTTATCATTTGATGAGAAACCTGTGAGGCACAAGTTATTGCTCTTGCCAGTTAGAGAGTCTGATTCTTACGGCAATATTTGTACCTAATTAAAAGTAAGTAATGATCAGGCTGAAGGCAGAGTTTAAAGTCAATTGATAGTGAGGGGGGAAAGTATCAATCAGGATGGGTTTGATTATGTTGTAATAATAAGCAAACCTAACATCTCAAAAGAAAAATAACAGGCAAATCTCTGAAGAGCTCTAATCATGGCCAGAGAAAAGTTTAGGAGACTTGCTTGCTTCTTTGATTCCTTGTGTTTGAAACAATATAATACCAATATCAAAACAAATATTTCTGTGCTAAATTTCTGGGGAATGATACAGAGTGGATGGGGAAAGGTTCCCCCTCAACACAGCAGGAGTTCCTGATAAAGATGGTGTGAAGTGTCTGGCCCGGCCCAAAGCTTCCATCTCCTATAAGCCAAACCCAGACAGAGCCCGGATGTCTGTAGAGTGAGAGTCTGGTGTGCAAGGGGCAGCATCTCAGGAGTGAGGGAACAGTGCGCTCCCTTTCATGTTGAGAGTTCTACCTAAGCCCGATTAACAAATGACTAATGTAGTTATTTATTTAGTCGGTTGTTCAAAAATATCTTTTGAATGCCTCTCATGGGTAGGCACTGTAATAGTGTGGCAGAAATAGAACTAGCAGGCCAGGTGTGGTGGCTCGTGCCTGTAATCCCAGCACTTTGGGAGGCCAAGCCAAGCAGATCACCTGAGGTCAGGAGATCAAGACCAGCCTGGTGTGGCGTCACTTGCCTGTAATCTTAGCCACTCGGGAGGCTGAGGCAGGAGAATGGATTGAACCAGGGAGGCAGCGGATGCAGTGAGCCGAGATAGCTCCATTGCACTCCAGCCTGGGTGAAAAGAGCAAGACTCCTTCTCAAAAAAAAAAAAAAAAAAAAAAAAAAAAAAAAAAGAAGAAGAAGAAGAAATAGAACTAGGAATTAGAACAGATGGGTTATTCTGATTCTGAGAAGAGGGTCACAGGACACCTACTAGTTATGGGATAATGCAGTGCCCAGAAAGCCCCTGACACAAAGTAGATGCTCTTGCTATTGATGGTGGTGGTTTAATGGTTGCTTTCTCTAACTTGGTGACTTTATTTTCTTTCACTTCCATGTTGATGGACAAAGGCAGAGCTCTCATGCTATTATATGGTGACACCTGGGCTCACTGCTGAAGCATTTTCTCCATCGTGGGTATCTCCAGCAGTGACAGGCCCTCTACTTGCTTTCTGTTTTCTTCCAGGGAGGCGGGTTAGCCTGCAAGCCTTTGGGATGGTGGGTCATAGACTAGATGTGTATTTCTCCCTCTGTGATATTGGCAAATCTGCTACCCTTGGTGTAGCTGGGCTCATTCCAAGTGCTGATGGGGTTGCTCTCGGCCAGACTGGCAGTCTCCCTGTACAGAGTGTGCCTTGTACACCATCCTTGGGGGGCTGCTGCCGATGAGTTCCCTGCCAGCATCCCCCCTCTTCACTCTTTCCACGCATGGCTGTCATTTTTAAATTTTCTAAAGCAACATTTATTCAGGTATAACATACATACAGATATCATAAAATATCGAGATAATAATCAGCCTTCTAATTATATTTGGTGTATTTTTCCAGTTTGCCTTCCATGTGTAACTTTTTTAAAACATAAATTACTCAAGAAATATTTCCATTTTGTGTCATTTTTTTCACTTTCCATAAATAGTGCACGTTTCTACATAGGCTGTAATGAGAATTTTAGTGACTATTTTAAATTCCATTGAGTTTGTGCCTCAAAAAATTTCTTAAACCACTTTTTTCAAGTTCTTTTTTTAAGGATAAGAAAAAAGTTTAGTTGGATTTTTTAAATGACTTGCTCTTAATTCCTGATTTCTTTCTTAAATGAAGAAAAGAGCTATGACTGCTACCATGTCTCATTGACTCTAAAATGTCACCTATTGTAAGACACACCCATTTTATTTCCTAAGAAAGAACACAGATCTTTAATAATGACTGCAACTTGTGTGAATGTCTCCAGAGTGAGATACACTTTTCTTTTCTTTTCTTTTTTTTTTTTTTTTTGAGACGGAGTTTCGCTCTTGTTACCCAGGCTGGAGTGCAAT
>NW_016107520.1:1374072-1473324 GCF_001604975.1 Cebus imitator | reverse complement strand
AGAGACGGGGTTTCACCATGTTGACCAGGATGGTCTCGATCTCTTGACCTCGTGATCCACCCGCCTCGGCCTCCCACAGTGCTGGGATTACAGGCTTGAGCCACCGCGCCCGGCCGAGATACACTTTTCAAGTATTACAGAACTCTCTGCAAACTTTGGAACTCAGCACCATGAAGATAGTGCTCTCTCTGCCTTTGCAGGCCCAGCCATCAGCTTCCTGCCCTGGCACACGTTCAGCCAGACCTCAGGGAGTGGAATTAGCAAAGGGGAACGCTAGCCCGGCAGTGGCGGCTCCTGCTAATCCCTGTCTGTCACACCAGCCCATGTATCTGCTAAAAGATTCTTTGTGTGACAGTCCTCTTGCCTCTGCCACGCATCCAGACTTTTCAAATGTCTCTAGGAGCTCTCCATTTCTTCATATTCCATGGAAATTCATCTCTCTACAGAATAGGGTTCCTTTAGATGTATTTGTGTCTCCACCTCTCCAATGCTTTTTTAAATTATGTTTTTGTTGCTGTTGTTTTGAGACAGAAGCTCACTCTGTTGCCCAGGCTGGAGTGCAGTGGCACAATCTTGGCTCACTGCAACCTCTGCCTTCCAGGTTCAAGCGATTCTCCTGCTTCAGCCTCCCTAGTAGCTGGGATTACAAGTGCATGCCACCACACCTGGCTAATTTTTGTATTTTTAGTAGAGACGAGGTTTCACCGTGTTGATCAGGCTTGTCTCGAATGCCTGACCTCGTGATTTGCTTGCCTCGGCCCCCCAAAGTCCTGGGGTTACAGGCATGAGCCACCACACCCAGTCTATATGATTTTTTTAAAGCTTATTCATTTTTGTCTCCACGTCATTGTGGGAGCAATGGTCTGTCCAAATCATCTACATCATAATGGGAAGGTGTCACTTTGTAGTAGATTTTGTCTTATGTGGTTGGGCTTATACAGTGACAATGAGAATGGTAGTTATTCCAAATCCTCTAGTGATTTTGTTTGGGTGTCATCGGCAATGTTCTTTCTCTCGGGTGCTTTAACTGAAAATCCAAACTCCCTGGAAATGATTGTGCAATGCAGAAGGTGCAGACTGGTGGACACTATCTGCAGATAGCTCTTCTTTGACCTGTACTCTGTGTGTATGTGTTTAACTTGAATTTTTGCCAGTATTTAAAAATTGGAGGCTTTTACAGTTAAAAATTTCTATATTTTCATTTATGGAGAGTGACCGCTGACAGCCGAGGTATTGCATTCCTGTATGGCCATGATGGTCTGGAGCAGAGAAGTGGCTAACCCTTTCCAACGGGACAGCCCCTCATTACCTGCCTGTGGCATACAGGGTTGCACCTCCTTGTCTAATGAATGGATAATAGCTGACATTAGGGAAGGCTCCACTGGGGCGTCTTATTGCACTTCGAATAAATCCAAGTCCATACCATGACCTAAAAGACCCTACACGCTCTGGCCCCTGGCTCCCTCTCTGACTCATTTCTTCCCATTCTCCCCTGACTCACTCTGCTGCCTGCTTACTGTCCCTCAAGCAGGCCAAACATACCCAGCCTTAGGCCTGGGCTATTTCCTCTGCCTATTGATTTTCCCCCAAACGGTCACATGACTCAGTGCCTAACTTCATCCGTGTCTCAACTCCAATACCACCCCACAGAGAGGAGTTTTTAGAAGAGCACCACTCTGCAGCTATGCCCTTCCTCTACTTTATTTTTATAGCACTTACCTCTACATGAGGGCAAAACCTCTTCCTGGGTTTTTTTTTCTGTTTTTCTTTGTTGGAGGGTTTTGGGTGGGTGTATGGGAAAGTGTTTTTCTGGTTTTTGGTTTTGTTTTTGTGTGCTCATGTACTCATAGTTGTACCAGTGCCCAGCGCCTGGCACACAAATGTTGTGAAATAAGTGAATGAATGAACACTGCCTTTTTGACTCAAGGCATTGGTTCCACAGTTTTTAGAGCAATAAAAAAGTTCAGCTTC
Organism: Cebus imitator; assembly: GCF_001604975.1. Classification (NCBI taxonomy): domain Eukaryota; kingdom Metazoa; phylum Chordata; class Mammalia; order Primates; family Cebidae; genus Cebus; species Cebus imitator. The sequence goes on along the minus strand of NW_016107520.1, from coordinate 1,471,353 downwards.
AACAACTCTGACCTCATTTCCAACTCTAAATTTTGTCCTTCTCACCATAAACCTCATAATGAGTTACAGATTTCAACCTAGCCACTTGTTCTCTTAGGGAATACCAAAAATGCCCATTTTATAGACAGAAGCAGAAAGGAAAACCAATCACCTAATGCCAACTGATAAAGACTGGCAGCTTTACATGCAGGGGAAGGAAACAAAGCCAACATGTCCCCAGAAGGGCAAGACACAGGTAGAATGGTGAAATGGAAGATGAGCATCCTGGCCAAGGTGAGGAAAGAACTGCCACTCTTCCTGTTAGCCTGTGGGGGAGGGTACCAGCTGAGCTGGAGATGAGATGCATGACCTCACTGGAGAACACCCAGGGGCCTAGGCTACAGAGCTGATAGGCTACTAGACCCTCTGTAGGTCCAGGATGCCTGCTGGATGAAGGGATGGAGAAATGAGCAAAGGTGGGCATTACCTCCAGCAGAGTGTCAATACCATGAGGGAATGCTGACTTGTTTTAGCCATAGGTTCAGATCTGCACTGTCCAATATGGTAGCCATTAGCTAAGTGTAGCTACTTAAACTAAATAAGTGAAATTTAAAATGTATTTCCTTTGTTGCACTGTTTCAAATGCTCAACAGCAACATTGGGCTACTGTCTACCCAGTGGTACAGATTATAGACCATTTTGCACAAATTCCTTTGGCCAGTTCTGGCTAGATACAACCAACCACCTGGCTTCCGAGCGCCCAACCCTACAACCCAGTTGCTTTTAACTCAGATTCTTTCTTGCTATGGGATGAGAACCTCGCTGTTTTAAAAAATGAAATCAGTGGAGTCCTGAATAGCAGCTCATGACTTGCAGCCACTTTCAGCAGCTCATAAAATGGCTGCTCAGCACTCCCTTTTCCATCTCAGAGTCACTTCTTCTGACTGCTGGGGAGTCCAGAGTACACGTGTGTCCTGAAGGCTCAGGTCCTGCTCTGTGGCAGCTCTTCCCACTCAACCGTGTCCTGCTGAGCACTACAAATCACCTTCTGTGTAAAAAAAAAAAAAAATTTTTTTAACTGATTCACTGGAGTTTCTCCAATTCACTTTCTTGTTTGGAATTCAGCACTTGCTTTGATGTTTATCAATACATCACTACCCAGCGTGCTTGCCAAGATCATGTTTAGGCTGTGGTGATCTATCATCTCTCCAGAGCATATTCTAAGATGTGTCCCACCCACTTTAGGGGTCTGAAAGGTCCAGGAGCAGCAAAAGGTGGCAAAAAGCCAGGGAAAAAGGACTCAGCTTTCATGGAGACATCTTATTCACCAGCCCTGCGCTGCCTTTGAGAGCAGTGTGTATTAGGGAAGGATTCCAAGGAGGTGTGTGACTTTGGAATAATGACAGAGGTTGGCAAAGCAAGTTAGAAAAGCCTGGAAATCATAATTACGGCCAACGCTAGACAAGGTGCTGACGTTGAGAAGTTTGTCTTGGGCTTCCCTCCAAACTCCCCTGGGAATCTTTCTCTCTGATGTGTCTCTTTGTCCCCTTTCTCTCTAGCTTGTCCAGAGCTCTCTATCTTGGCTTCTTACTCCTGAGAGAAGCTTCTATTTGGCTCTTTTTCTCCCATGGAAACTTAGTTTTATTCCCATTAGTCCTTGCTAGTTCAGACCAGACAGTTAATGGGAAAAGCTAATTGACTCAAGAGCACAATTCCTTCATCTGGTCCAAACATGGGCTTCAGACGGAAGTGAAGACCCTAAGATACTATAGTTTTGTGTGCCCGTTTTCCAAGGGAAAGACTCAGATTCCATCAGATTCTAAACTCTACCCTTGACCCCCAGGAAAGGTTAAAGTCACTATGGGCTAATATTGAGAGCTGGTAACAGCAAGGGTGTTTCTTCTCACATCACGTTTGAATTTTAACCACAGCTCAATGGAGAAACTACCATCTGTTAAATATCTTTGCCTCAGGAAAATATGAAAGAGTTTTCAGTCCAGAGGCAAGCGATGTAGGAAAGACGGTTTGGGGCAGGAAATAGCTCCTCTTGTTTGCTCTTGAGATTATATCCAAACACCCCCATTTAGGAGCAGGGCATCTTCATCTTCTCTTCTCATTAGCACGTGTTTCTCTTTGAACGCAAAACTTTTCCACTTACATAAAATGTAGACTTTCCTTAGAAATTTCAAACAAATCAGGCTTAGGATGCCACTCGTTCTTTGTTACAGATCAGTTCTGCAACGGAGTGGCATGACGAGGAAACAGGAGACAGGGTTTTAGTCCCAGCTCCCCACTAATTTGCCGAGCATCTTTCCAGGCTTGGCGTGGCTTCTCTCGGCCTCAGTTTCCTCATCTCTAAAAAGTCTGGGCATTCCTCACCAGTCCTATGATTCTAAGGAAGCTGCCAAAAGTCTATGTGAAATAGAATTTCTCAGCTGCCCTTTTATTGGTACTGAGAGGTTGTTTTCATATTCGAGGAGAAAAAATATCCAACCAAACACTAAGTTGTTTTCTTTCCTTTTAATATGTTAGCATCTTGTCCAAAGGAGCAAAACCTGCTCTTGAAAGCTTCAAAACAGTTTGTGGTGGATTGCAATTCTTGTCTCAGAAAGATTAATTGGAAACGAAATCTAAGGAAGAAAATTCAAAGCCCATTTCTACGCTTCCTGCCTTTTAGATCTTCTAACATGTAAATCGACCGTTACAAAGAGGATTAGTTATTAGAATGGTCGGCGTGAAGACCAACATTCAGCTCCCTGTTTATGCCTTGCCAAAGCATGCTGAGTGATCAGCATCTTAATGGCCTTCTTTTCAGCTTGTGAGAGGATGAACTGCATACTAACTCCAGATCCTGTGTTCCCCAATTTCAATTTAACCACAACCCTAACAAACTAGAGACCCTTCCCCACCCCCAAATTGTGCTTTCAGTGAGAACAAACCTGGTGCTCCAGACATCCACACTAGGAAGCCACAATTCTCCTCAAAGACTTAAAGCTACTTTTAAACTCTGGATTTTTGTTGGTCTCTTCCATATTCATTTCTGCTGTATTCCTTACCCGCTTCATCTCTTTCTTCGGAAGTCCTGGGTGGTGGTGGTGGTGTCTTTCCCTCAAAACATTTCCCATAAGACTGCACTTTCTATGGCTTAGTTCTCCCACCACTGGTCTCCTTGCACTTCCTCTCTTCTTCTACCACAAAGACCTTCTTACCTAGTAATCTCAACGATTCTAACATTATCGAGAATCAGGAAACGAGCAAGGAGGTGGACCAAATAGCCAACATGGATTAATCACAAGAGTTGTGATAAGTTAGCGTTTGCTCAAACCAGTTTGCTTTTGCATTGCGAGTGTCAAATGTAAAAGTGGATGGAAAAAGGGAAGGGCCAGGCAGGCATAAAAGGAGAGAGGGCTCTGAGGGCTAGAGGCCAGCCGAGCAACATGCCAATGGGCAGCCTGGTAGTGGTAAAGGAAATAAAAGGCAATAAAGGAAAAATGGAGATCAAAGAAACTTTGCAGTCTGGAATACTTAATGGTGATACGTAGAACTATTAGCCCCCCGTGGTAAGTAATCTGGATTACAGCATATCTAGAACGGGGTTACAATGAATTGTCAATTTAGCCTGGAAACAAGACAAAGATGACAAGCTGATGGGGAGGAACTATTTTACCTAAGCTCCCAATAGTCACTGTTCCTTTTTTATTTTAATAATAGTTGAGCATATAACTGTTCAGAATAAAGTCTGTATAGTTGTCCCTTGGTATTGGTGAGGAATTAGTTCCTGGATCTCCCTTAGATACTAAAGTCCATGGATACTCAAGTCCTTTATATAAAATGACATAGTATTTGCATATAACCTACACACCTCCTCCCATATACCTTAAATCATCTCTAGACTACTGATAATATCTAATGTTATGCAAATGCTATGTAAATCATTATACTGTATTGTTTAGGGAATAATGACAAGGAAAGTGACTGTACATGTTAAGCATGGACGAAATTTTTGCTGAATACTTTTGATCTGCAATTGGATGAATCCTCAAATGCATAACCCATGGGTACGGAGGACCAGCTGTTTCCCATCCTCCCTTGAAATTGGGTACAGCCAATGGAATGTGACTGCAGGTGATGTGGACAACTTCCAAGTCATGCTTTTCTTTAAGGGAAGGCTCAAACTTTCCAGTCCCCTCGCCTGCTGGCTGGATGTGCACATGGCGATGGAGGGGGGACAACCAGCCACACATTGAAGGTGACAGACCAACAAGAAAGAGCCTGTGCTGCTGCCACAGTGGAGCCACCATGTCACCCCATGCTACTTATGCTTGATCTGTTTCTTGATAAGAATATAACCTTATCTTGCTTAAACCACTAATATTTTTGTTTTTTTGCAACAGAATCTACATCCTTCCTAATAAATTAGTGAAATTTTATTACTTGTAAGTAGTAATGTGACTTGAAATATCTCAATGATTATGCCTCTACTCCACTTTCTCTCTGTCCTGTGCCAATGGCTTCATGATGAAATGGAAAACGTAGAATTTGGAGTCAAGCCTTGGCTCCACTCCTGCCTAATTTTTCTTCACCAATAAATGCATATCATGAGAGTTAATATTTATTAGATGCCTCTGTGCTGTGTCTGCTTCTGTGTACCATCTCATTTAATTCTCACAACTACCCTATGCAGTAGGTATTAGTGCTTCAGTCTTAGAGTTAAGCATCTTTCCTGAGATCCTGAGATTTTTCAGCTAATGAGAGGCAAAGTTGGGATTTGGAATGAGAGAGCTGGATTTGAGAATCCACAGCTTTTAACCATTTTCCTTTGCACCTAACTTTCTGCATTGGTGGGAGATCAAGGTTAGTACAAAATCCAGAACACAGTCATTTCTTCACAAACTGGGGACACTACTGGATGATGCTAACCAGATTCTGACAGACTCTGTCTCCTTGAGTATAGTATGGACCGCATTACCCGCTGACCACCTTAGCTCCAATGCAACATACTTCCCAGGAGGTTAAGGGACCTAAAAGTCTTTGATTAATTGCTTACTTAAACAGGGAAATTTTCTTTCTCCTCCTGTTATAAGTTGATTTTTTTAGACAAAATCTCAGAGTCCTACGTCTTTCCAAGGCCACAGCCTATAGTGATAATTCTGAGTTACTAAGAAAAGTTTAGATTCTCCCTAAAATGTTCCAGAAGGCAAGAAGTGTACCCCAATAGTAAACCCACATACTGAGAGAGGACTCCCCTACAGATGAGGGAGACAGACAAACTCCAGCCCTCTGGTTTTTCCTTTCTGACACAGGATGGGGAAAGAAGAAATAAGTACTTCTTGGTGTCAAAAAAGGAGGCTCTGGAACTCGAGGCTTGTCAGTGCTCACAAAAGGAATAAAAGAAGAAATGCAAGCGTGAGAAGGAAGAGAAAGAGGAAAAAAAAAGGAGAAAGAAAAACATGTGATCCATGCAGATTTTCTCCTAAAGTGGATAAAGGGGGAAATGAAGGTGCTTTATAAGGCAGGTTCTGTTTTCTGTCTCTAGTCTTCCTAACAATTCTGTAAGCTCCCAATATTCTTCCAGAAAACTTGCTTTTGCTCTTTTTAGCTAGAGTTGGTTTCTGATGCTTTCAACTGAAAACTCAAGGAACTGCAGATCACTGGGCAGTGGGCAGAGTCGGGGTGCCAAGGTCAATTACGTTTGTGGAACTCAGGGCTAAACAAAGCTATGCCATATTCTTTACTGCAGGCCTTCTCACACTCTTTTTCATGGTCATGTCTTTGTGACTTTCCAAATGAGAATGTCATATTTGGAGTTTCCTAAGCCATCTCTAGCATAAATCCTTTTTGTTATTGTTTTATTAAAACGATTTGGAGAACCTGTAGCCTGGGCTTCCTGGCTTCTGTTTCACTTTTGCATTTAAGTGTCATATGTGTGTAAACTCTGACCTTCTAGCCAATTTTAGGATCTTAGGTGAAGAAACCTTACTGTCCACTTTCCTTCACCCTCACAAAATACTAGGCATAAACTGATTACTAGACTGAAGCAAAATTGTTCTTCAACCCCCTTGTAATGCAGCTATCCCATAACCACAGAGATTTAATGTGATTAAAGCCACAATAAATCGCAGACACTCTTCACGAGGCCAAGAGAGCTGATCCATGTCATCTTGCCAAAAAGCAGTTTTCATGATGACTTTCTGCCTGCCCAGGATTCCTGTGGTTTCCAATGGTAAAGTGATCCCTCATTTCCTGACATTATTGCTGTCTTACTGCCATTCCCTGCACTGTATCATGAGACTCCTGGAAGGGTCGGCTCCACGGAGGTACAGAGAGGATGCATTCCCAGACACAGCCAAATATTGATTATCCACAGGAGGTTTAACCACAGCTGCCTCAGCAAACTGTGGTTATCAGTAACGTGATTGCTGCCACTAAGGATGCTCTGCTCAATTCAAAACTTTTATCAAATTTGTACCAAACTCATACCACATGCCAGACTTTGTAAGATTATCTCACGCTTTCTGCTTCTTACCCTCTATTAACTCTTGAGGAACTGCTGGGACATTGAAATTCCTGTAGTCTATTGTCTAGAGAGCAGAGACTCTGGCCTGAAAGAACTGCAGATCCCTAACTCATCACGGTGTCCTCTGGGTATAGAAGGCAGGTGCTCCTTGGCATTGTGTGTTTGAACTACAAAAACAGACATACAAAATGTAGGCTTAAACTTGTAAGGAAATTTTTTAACAAATCTTTATGACGGAAAAATGGTCTCAATTTGGGACTAGAAGTTATTCATTCCTGGGACTTTCTTCAATAAAGAAGATTCATTTAATGCAAAATAACTGCTGTACTAAAAAGAGAAGAATACATTTTATGTCTTGGTATTAATAACTAAGCACCTCGCTTACGATGCTCACATGCATATTACATGTATGTGCATATATTACATGCACATTTTTATATGTGAAATAAACATTGCAAGATGGCTACTTTTATTAGTATTCCCACTTTATAGAGGAGGAACTTAAGACACAGGAGGTTAAAAATCTTGACAAAGGTCGTATTGTTAGTAAAAAGCAAGATTAGGTTTAAAATTTGGCACTGGCTCCAATGCTTCTTATACATACTGCTGCTGTGCTCTTTTCCTAAGAGGTTTGCTAAGAGATTGATCCCATCCACCCCCTAGAGGAAGATGGAGTCCCTAAACCCAGTAGCCTCTGGTCATGAACATTTGCATCTGTTCAACCCTCTTCTGCTCACCTCCCTACATAACTCTGAGCTCTACACACTACTACCATTTTTCAGATGTGCCTGACATAGTAAATGTTGCTAAGCATTGATTTAGCCCCTAGGAAGTCACTTTCTGATTAAAAGGTAAAAGCTGTGGGTGGGTGGAAACCCGGTAAGTAACCATGAGCTGAGGGCAGCCTTTTTTCTTTTAGCACTAGGCTGAAAGGTCATGAGCTGGGGGCAGCAGATCAGGGAGGCTGTCATTCCTGCACGAACATGGTCGGGTAATCAGGCTAAGTGCCCCTAAGCACTGAATGATATTGCTGAAGTCAGGGAAGTCTTCATGGACATAGTCAGAAAGCTGTGTCAATCTAGAACAGGGTTCAGAAAACTGCAGCTACAGCCAGACCTGTGAGCCAAATCCAGCCCACAGCTTTCCTTTCATATAGATCATGAACTATGAAGGTCTCTTACAGCTTTACAAGGCTGCAAACAAAACAAAGAATGTGATAGGGACCATTTGTGATCCTCAAAGCCTAAAATATTTGCTCTCTGGCCCTTTACAGAATAAGTTTGTCAACAGTCTGGTCTAGAATTCACCCATGAATCCCATAAGAAAGCCACAAGCCAATGAATGTGAAACCAGAAAAAAAAACATTGCGAGGTTGCAATGGCTTCACTTGCAATTTTACAGCCTTTGTGTAACTCTTTAACGAAGACTTACCTTACCCTTTGGGAGCAAAGTTTCAATATTTGATTGGAAAGAAGGGAAACGGAAAATAACCTTCTGTTTCCCAATTTTACACTTTCTGATTTAATAAGTCTCCAGGTATCTTGTGAGCTTTTTCTAGGCAGATTCTGTGAGAATGAACAGCTTCAGAGAGATGTTTCCAAGAGTGGATATGAGAGATTTTAATCGTAAGGAAGAAAATATTAATGCCTATTGCATATCAGAAACTGTCACATCTGCTGAATCAAAAGTTCCATGCAGCCTGCCTTGGGTTGACAGATAACGCACTAGATCTCAAAAGGGTTGCCCAAGATCAAACAGTGGTTAAGTGGCAAACTTGGGATGCAGTTCTTGGTTTTCTGGTTCAAAATCCAGTGTTCCTATTCCTACACTGTGCTCAAGATAATGAATTTGAAAGTGTTTCAGACGGAGAATACAAAATCCGGGGGCCCAGGTAGTCCCTGGTCCCTCCTCTGATTAAAGAGAGTTTTAGACTAGAGGATTATAAGGCCTCACCAAGCCCCATCCTTCTGTGATTATTTTTGAGAAATGATGCAAATAAAACAGAAGAGGAAGCTCAGCTCAGTTACACAATTTATGCTTCTGGCTTGTCAAGCTTCCTTGAGGCATGAGGTCAGTGGGGTTAAAGGGAACATGGCCAGACTCCTTTAAGAGAGAAATGCATGACCAACTTCTTCCTGGAAAAGGCCTCCAAGACTACAGGTATGTCAGCCTGACTCAGCAAAGACTTTCCCCCACTCAAATACATGTAAATACTGGGTAAATATTTTTAAAAGCTAAAATATATAGCCTGAAAGAAAGCCAAGATAATTCCCAGGTGCCAGACACAAAAAGGAAATTTAAACTCAGAGATGTAAGCTCCAACTGACACAGGAGGAACCAGGAAAGAATCAGGCCTGAATAGGCTGGGCGCAGCGGCCCACACCTGTAATGCCAGCACTTTGGGAGGCCAAGGTGGGCAGACCACGAGGTCAAGAGATGGAGACCATCTTGGCCAACATGATGAAACCTCATCTCTATTTTAAAAAATACAAAAATTAGCTGGGCATGGTGGCGTGCACCTGTAGTCCCAGCTACTTGGGAGGTTGAGGCAGAAGAATTGTTTGAACCCCAGAGACAGAGGTTGCAGTGGGCTGAGATGGTGCCACTGCATTCCAGCCTGGAGACAGAGTGAGACTCCGTCTCAAAAAACAAACAAACAAAAAGAATCAGGTCTGGTTACAGGCCCCACAGTAAATTTGGCCTGGAGGCTGCTCAGGCTGGAACCTATACCTCTGTTTAAAACTGGGACTCTCAAAAATACTTCCAGGACTTAAAAGGGTAACTAGGACTTTGTCTACTGACTGGGGATGACAGAAAGCAGGCTATCTTTTCTGGACTGTAAAAAGGAAAAAATATATACCTCCTGTGAAAAGTCCCAAACCTATCCTGGGTATGGGGTATGAATTTAAGCTATCTACATGTTATAAGAATCTCAAGCAAGATATTATCATAAGCACTGGCCCATGACCAGTGGAACCACAGGAATCTAAAGAAAGAGAAGTGATACCAAACTGCCCTGTAAGGAGTTACCCACAACCCAGAGTACACGGGACTCTCACTAGAAGGAGAAATAAAATCTTATGGTAAATAATGACTAGCTGGCCAGTCACGGTGGCTCACGCCTGTAATCCCAGCACTTTGGAAGGCTGAGGCAAGTGGATCACCTGAGGTTGGGAGTTCAAGACCAGCCTGACCAATATGGTAAAACCCTGTCTCTATAAAAATAATAATAATAATAATGACTAACTATATGATAAAAAGGTATGAGTGAAGAGTATCAGCTCATACAACAAGGAAAAACGAGACCAAAAACTAGAAATAATGAAATAATCTCAAAGATGCTGCAAAATAAGTATGTTTAAATTGAGGCAATAAAAGAAGGCATAATAAACACCTTGAAATGACAGGACTCTTAAAATGTAAGCAAGGGATTTAAAGAATAAATAAATTTAAAAATTAGCTGGGCATGGTGGCGCGTGCCTGTAATCCCAGCGACTCAGGAGGCTGAGGCAGGAGAATTGCCTGAACCCGGGAGGCGGAGGTTGCGGTGAGCCGAGATCGCGCCATTGCACTCCAGCCTGGGTAACAAGAGCGAAACTCCGTCTCAAAAAAAAAAAAAAAGAATAAATAAATTGAACTTTTAGAACTGAAAAATGTAATCATTCAAATGTCAAACTCAAATTAAACAGCAGGTTAAATGCACTTAAAAATAACTAGTGAACTGGTAGATGGATTTGAGAAAATCATCCAGTATGAAATACAGAAAAATAATATCAGAAAATCTTAAAGAGAGTTTGAGAGCCACGGAGGGTCGACTGACAAATTCCAACCTAAACGAACTACCAATTCCAGAAAAGAATGGAGGGAAGGGGGTTAGAAACAACTCAAAGAAATATACCAGGAATTTTTCAGAATTAAAGAAAACCCCTGAGTTCCAAGTAGGATAAAACAAAACAAAACCAACAAAAACCCCACGAAACTACATACATTGGAGCCAAACTTTTAAACAAGAAATAAACTCTTAAAAAGCACCTGAAATAAGCCAGGCACAGAAAGACAAACATCACATGTTCTTGCTTATTTGTGAAATCTAAAAATCAAAACAACTGAGCTCATGGCACAGAGAGTAGAAGGATGGTTACCAGAGGCTAAGAAGGTACTGGAGGTTGTCAGGGAGCTAGCGATGGTTAACGGGTACAAAAAATTAGAAAGAATGAATAACTATTTCATAGCACAACTGGGTGACTATAGTCAATAATAACTTAATTGTGCATTTTTAAATAACTGAGAGTATAATTGGATTGTTTGAAACTCAATGGCTAAAAGCTTGATGGAACGGAGACCCCATTCTTCATGATGTGCTTATTTCACGTTGCATGCCTGTAACTAAACATCTCATATGCCTCGTAAATATATACACTTACTATGTATCTACAAAAATTAAAAATAAAAAAGCACCTGAAAAAAAGATATAACCTAAAAAGGAATGACAATTAGGCTGACCACAGAATTATTATTAGCAACAATAGAAGAGTTTCTCTTATACCCAACTAAACTAAAAATATTTTCAAAAACTAAAGCTAAAAAAACTTACCACTGACATTTATGGCTGAAAAAACTACTGATTTGATGTACTTCAGAAAAAGTATAATTGAACCCAAAACAGGGTGTGAAGCAAGAAGAAATAATGAGCAGAGAAGTCAATAAGCATTGATTTAAAACAACAAGATCATCTAATCCGGAAGAGCCAAAAGCAAGCAAAACTAAAATTCTAAGGAAACATAACATGGGACATGGAAGGAGGAGTTTCAAATCTTTGTAAGCTGGGGAGGGAAAACAAAGAAATATTGACCAGTAAAGGATACATGATAGAACCTTGACTGTAACTAGTAAAACATTTGAAATAGAATACTTTCAAGCCAATAGAAGGAGATTAGGAATGGTGTAATGAAAACTAACAAAATAATAAAAGGAAAAAAAAGGAGATGAAGAGGAAAAATAAAGGCACGTGGGCAAAAATTTCTTGAAGGTCCAGTTTCAGGTTCAAATTCAAAGCTCATCCCAGCCCCGGTTGAGGTTGGGCGCCACCTAGTGGCGATCGTCTACTCTGGCTTGAATATTGACGGGAGGTTTCTGAGTCCAGGAACTAGCAGGGGACCCACTCTCTGCTTCCATACCTGCCATTTAACCTCTGCCTACCCCTCTTCCACATATATAGAAGAGGAGGACTTTAATTCACCTCCTGATTAAGAACAAGGACTGGGCAGACCATGGGAGCTCATCACCAACTGCGTTAAACCAAAATTTGTGTTTTGACCAGGATTTATGACATTAAAAGAAGTAATAAAAGCTCAAAGTTTATGATTGAATATTTGACTCCAGCAGTTAAAAAAGTGAACAGGGTAACCCAAAGAAAGCAGAATGAAAGAAACGAGAAAGGTAGATAAGGATTCAACGAGTTAGAAAATAAACAATAGAGGTCAACAAAATCTAAGCTTTTCTTAAAAGGTAAATAAATTAACATCTGGCACAGAAAGAAGTATACATATTTTAAAATGTTAAAATGGGGCATAATTAAAGAAATGATTTTAAAAATATATATGCAATATTATGCCAATAAAGTATAATACATATAAAATGGATAGTTTTATAACTTAAATATTTAATTATTGTTTGTTAATATATATCAAAACATTTACAGAACTATATGTGTAAAGGCTTACATGTAATGACATAGCTGATTGATTGTTTTTTGTTTTTGAGATAGAGTCTTGCTCTGCTGCCAGGCTGGAGTGCAGTGGCGTGATCTTGGCTCACTGCAACCTCCACCTCCGAGGTTCAAGAGATTTCCCTGCCTCAGCCTCCCGAGTAGGAGGGACTACAGGCGCGCACCACCATCCTTAGCTAATTTTTTGTATTTCAATAGAGACAGGGTTTCACTATGTTGTTTGTGATGGTCTCCATCGCCTTACCTCCTGGTTTGCCCGTCTCAGTCACCCAAAGAGCTGGGATTACAGGTGTGAGCCACTGCGCCCAGCCAACATATGTAATTTTTAAGTGGTCTTATATTTGCTTTTCTATGTCTCAATTGACCCCTCCTCCTACATGCACATGCATACCCCACGACATTCTGTGTGTATCATAGGACACGCTTTGACTGTGAGTGAAACCAGAGGAATTTAGTTTTCTTCTCATTAGAAGCAGTGGAGTTACTTTGCTGCTGGCAATTCTTTCCACCTCTCCTTCATGGTCCCAGGATGGCTGCTGCAGCTTCATGCATCAAGGCCGCATCCCAATAGGAAGTAGGAGGAAGGGAGACAGAGCAACCAGCAGAATTCTACTTAGGTTTTATAAGCCAGGACAATGTCACGTGGCCATCTTTGGCTGCAAAGTGGCAAGGGGAAAGAGGATTGGGAATAGGGCTGGGTCAACAAATCAACACTATCTGCCACACCATTTCCAAGTTAATGTGTATCCTTCTGCGTTTTTCTTCATGTTCCTACGATCCTATACAGACATATACAGGACTGTACTGAACCCTCACACATTGTAATGGTTCATATTAGGTGTTGACTTGACTGGATTAAGGTAGAGAATATTCTGGGTAGGCCTGTGAGGGTGCTTCCACAGGAGAGTGGCATTGGAACCAGAGGACTAAGTCCGATGGATCTGCCCTCACTCAGTGTGGGCAGCTGAGAGCCCAGATAGGAATAAAAAAGGGCAGATGAAGGAAAAATTTTCTCACTTGCTTGCTCTCTCTCTCTCTCTCTCTCTCTCTCTCTCTGTCTCTCCCCCTGAACTATGATTCCCAGCTTCTTCTGCCCTTGGACATCACAACTCCAGGTTCTCCAGCCTTCAGCTTCTGACTGGGAGTTATATCATCAGCTTCCCTGGTTCTCAGGCCTTCAGGTGACTGAGCAGCACTGCTGACTTCCCTGTTCCTCCAGTTTGCAGACAGCGTATCATGGGCTCTCTCAGCTCCATAACTGTGTGAGCCGATTCCCGTAATAAAGCCCCCTGTCATATATCTACATATTACATCCTATTGGTTCTGTTTCTCTGAAGAACCCTGACTACTACACACACACATTCATATACTCACAGTTAGGATGGGGTGAAGAAGTATAATACCAGAAATATAGGCATGTATTCTCATTTCCTCCTTGTGTAAAATCAGTCCTGCCTCCTCCTAATGATCAGGATTAATGCTGCAACAGTGATGAAGCATCTAGCAGAACTCCAAGTACAGGGAGTGTAACTGACCACGGATCCTAGCTACTGGCTCTGAAATCTGAGGCTGCACTTCCCACATGCAGCTCTAGGTCAATGTCTGGGCACAGCAGGGATACTGCGGTGGATCTTTCTGGGAGACACAGGACTCCTCTAATGGCTTGCTTTGGGTTTATGACTCCCCAGGGCCCTTCTTGAAACTTCCTTGTATTGCATGGCAGTCTAGGGCCCTCCCATCCTTCCCTCTCCACCTCTCTCAGCATCAGACTTAAAACATAGTCTGGTCATTCTCCTAGCCTAACATGCCTGCCACCCATTTTCTTTCACAAGCCTTTGCTCCGGTAAAATTCACACGTTTAATCCCATCTTGGGGTCAGCTTCTCAGAGGACCCAGACTAATAGTCAATTACACCTGTCAGTATGACAACTTTCTTCTTGCCTACTGGAGTCTGGCCATAACTGTAATTTGTAGTTCAGTGGAAACCTTGCTGTGTCCCTGTGGCAAGAGTACTCTCTCTTTGGGGACCAGGGCATTCAACCCTGCAGAGATCAGACAGGGATAGGAAGCACAAAATCCACCAGAGGGGCTACTCCTGCTTCCACTCCATGGTTCCAAGATCTGTTTGTTCTTCTACTGAAGTATCACATAGAGGTCTATTATTTGATACATACACCACAGACTAAAGGATGGCACCCCACCATTAGAAAATTTCCTCTGAGCAGGAGCATCAGCTGCAATGTTAGAAGACAGTTCTACCTTTCCAAGATACCAGCTGCTTCAGGATGGTGTAGCATGTAATACAAAAGAGGATCCCATTGATATGACCCCAGTCCACCACTGCCTTCACTATAGTCAGATACTAACTTGTCCGTGCTTGTGGATCAGGTATTCTGTAAACTTCTAAATAATGGAGCATAGATTAAAACTGCTGGTAGAAAAGGGAAACCTATACCAAAAACAAATCTCTAAGATAGCCTCCAAGATGGCTCCCAATGATTCTCCTCTACTTATATTCAGTATTTTTGTGAACTCTCCCCTGCATTGAAAGGTCTGACCTTTATAACCAATAGGATATTACAGACGTGATGCTGTGTACTTCTGAGGCTATGCCGTAGAAGACATTGTGACTTCCACCTTTCCCTGCCTTGGTTCACTTGCTCTGAAGGAAGCCAGCCACCATATATTAAGACACTCAATGAGTCTAAGTGGAGAAGTCCACATGGTGATAAACATGCCTCCTTCCATCAGCCAGCATCCGACTGCAGTCTCATACAGTCCCTTAGCCGGAACTGCCCAGCTGAGCAACTCCCAAATTCCTGCCCTACGGAAATCACAAGGGATGATAAATGACTGGTTTGTTTTAAACAACTTAGTTTTGAGGTATTTTGTTGTGCAGTACTACATAAGTGAAATACTCACTCCTAAAACAAGTCTGAAGTTTTGGGACATTGCTACCTACCTGGCTCCCAAACAAACCATCCTATTTTTTTTTCTATATGCAAGTCAAAAGCATTCTAACTACAGGCAATCCTCTATAATGAATCTGATTATTCTTCATACATTCCTGAGGTCTTCACTGTATAAAAATTACAGAAGAAGGTAATTCAGTGCCCTGGATTATTGAATAAAGAATAGACATTTTTTCATCTGGTTTTTCAAAATGTAAGCATGCACTAAAACTAACTACTAGAAAGACAACAGAGAGAAACAAAAAATCTGTTGCCATTCATTGCTATCTTCCACTTCATTTTGTGTTTTGGATAAATTTGAAATACTGTGCGTCACAGGAGAATTGCAAACACTATTGTCCTAGAAGATGTCTGATACTTAAAAACTTTTTCTGAAGCACCCAAATAGGAAGATAGGTCAAACTATCTCTATTTGCAGATGATATAGTTCTATACCTAGAAAATCCCATAGTCTCTGCCAAAAAGCTTCTATATCTAATAAACAACTTCAGCAAAGTTTCAGGATACAAAATCAATGTACAAAAATCAGTAGCATTTCTATACACCAACAACATCCAAGCTGAAACCAAATCAAGAATGTGATCTCACTCATAATTGCCACAAAAATATTAAATACGCAGGAATACAGCTAACCAGGGAGGTGAAAGATCTCTAGAATTAGAATTACAAAACACTACTGAAAGAAATCAGAGGTGACACAAACAAATGGAAAAAGCTTTCCATGCTCATAGATTGGAAGACTCATTATTGTTAAAATGGCCATAGTGCCCAAAGCAATCTACACATTGAATGTGATTCCTGTCAAACTACCAATGACATTGCTCACAGAACTAGAAAAAAACTATTTTAAAAATAATATGAAACCAAAGAAATAGCCCTTATAGCCATAGTAATCTTAAGCAGAAAGACCAAAGCAGAAGGCATCACACTAACTGACTTCAGACAATAGGGCTACAGAAACCAAAACATTATGGTACTGGTACAAAAACAGATGCATAGACCAGTAGAAAAGAATATAGAGCCCAGAAATAAGGCCACACACCTACAACCATTCGATCTTTGATAAAGCTGACAAAAACAAGCGATGAGGAAAGAACTCCCTATTCAATAAATGGCACTAAGATAACTGATTAGCCACATGCAGAAGATTGAAACTGGACCCCTTCCTTACACCATATACAAAAATAAACTCAAAATGAATTAAAGACTTAAATGTAAAAACCAGAACTCTAAAAACCCGGAACAATAACCTAGGCAATATCATTCTGGGCGTAGGAATGGGCAAAGATTTCATGACAAAGATCCCAAAAGCAATTTTAACAAAAGTGAAAATTGACAAATGGGATCTAATTAAACTAAATAGTTCCTGCATAACAAAAGAAACTATCAACAGAGTAACACCCTACAGAATGGGAGAAAATTTTGAAAACTCTGCATCTCACAAAGGCCTGGTATCCAGTGTCTATACAGAACAAACAAATTTACAAGAGAAAACCAAACAACCCTATTACAAATTGGGCAAAGGACATGAACAGACACTTTTCAAAAGAAGACATACATGTCCAACAAATATATGAAAGAAAGCTCAACAACACTACTAATCACTAGAGAAATGCAAATCAAAACTGCAATGCGATATCATCACACACCAGCCAGAATAACAGATGATGAGGAGGTTTTGGGGAAAAGAGAGTGCTTTACACTGCTGGTCAAAATGAAAATTAGTTCAGCCACTGTGAAAAGCAGTTTGGTGATTTCTCAAAGACTTAGAACTACCATTCAAAGACTTAGAACTACCAGCAACCCATTATTGGGTTTATACCCAAAGGAATATAAATTGTTCTACCATAAAGACATATGCACTTGTATGTTCATTACATCACTATTCACAATAGCTAAGACATGGAATCAACCTAAATCCCCATCAACAGTAGACTGGATAAAGAAAATGTGGTACATATATACCATGGAACACTACACGGCCATAAAAGAGAACAAGATCATGTCTTTTGAAACAACATGGATGGAGCTGGAGGTCATTATCCTAAAGAGAGCTAATGCAGGAACAGAAAACCAAATACCACATGTTCTCACTTATAAGGGGGAGCCAAACAACAAATACACATGAATACAAAGAAGGAAACAACAAATACTGGGGCATAACATGAGGGTGGGAGGCGGGTGAGGACTGAAAAACTACCTATCAGGCACTGTGCTTATTACCTGGGTGATGAAATAATCTGTACCAAACCCCTTTGACACACAAGTTACCTATATAACAAACCTGCACATGTACCCCTGAACCTAAAATAAAAGTTAAAAAATAAAATGCAATTTAAAAACACTCACTCCGATGATGTTGGTGGTGATATTTAAAAATGTGATGTTTTAATATTGCTTAATAAAAACATGACAACATTTGTAAAATCAAGCATAACTCAATGGACCAATATTTTCCAAATGACTGATGTATGATATTGCAAAATTATGCCTAGGTAAAAGATACACTCAAAGTACATCATACACCAATAGGTTTTAGTGTAATGAAGTATGAAAAGTTTATCGATATGGCTTCAAATACTACATTGTAACTAACTTTTAATTCTGCCCACTTTTCAAGTTTTATGTAGCATCTCACCCAAGCTCCCTGCCTCCTGTGCCCTGATTACCCAAAATTATCTGAAAAGGCTATGAAAATACTCCTTTTTTTTTCAATTACACACCTGTGTGAAGCCAGATTTTCAACATGCACTTCAACCAAAACAACATATTGCAACAGATGGAATGCTGAAGCAGAGATGGAAACCTAGCTGTCTGCTATTATGCCAGACACTGATGAGAGCTACAAAAATGTAACATGATGTCACACTTTTCACTAATTACTTTTTGTTTTGGAAAATATGGTAATTTTTTACAAAAATATGATCTTTATGTTAATGTAGAATGGGTTTATTATTGTTAATGTTCTTTTTATTTCTAAAACAGCATACATTGATAGATTTACCCCACAAAACAGGTTTTGGGGCAGTCCTGACTTTTAAGATTACAAAGGGATCAGAAGACCAAAAGTTTGAGAACCGCTGACTTTTTGCAGCCTGGTGAAGTTGGAATTTTTGTTATCCCCATTCTACAGATAACTAAATAATGTTTTGCAAAGTAATTTTCCAGGGCTATGCAGGAGATGACAAGTAGCAAAGGCAAGCTTTAACTCAGGCTCCCTGGCTCCTGGGCCCAGATTCTTAAATACTGCAACATTTTTCTGGAGTCTGGTCAGACAATTTACTTGTAGTAGCCCCAGAGTGAGCTTCATCATCACCCCCAATTTTTTCCATTCTTAGTAGCACAATTACAGAAAAAGGCAGCATGACCTTTCCCAGGATAGAGTCTCCGTGAATGACAGGAAAGGAGCTTGGTGACTGTGGGAGTTAGTAGTCTGGTGGATAGGGGAAGGAGTAGAAGAAGCAGTCAATTCTCACATATTGTCCATGCTTTTCTAAGTATAGGTCCAGATTCTCTCAACTCTAAGACTCGGTATTTTCCAGTGGATTTACTGCAGCAGTGACCTGATCTGCAAGCAGGTGCTGAGTAGATCAGGCTCTTCCTCTCACCCTCTAGCTCTGCCCTGTCCAACACAGTAGACATTGGACTCATGTAACTATTCAAATTTGTATTCAAATTAGTTACAATAAAATAAAATGAAAATTTCAGTTCCTCAGTCTTACTACCGTATTTCAGGTACTCAGAAATCATGCACTCTACACGTTTCTTGCAGTTACTGGGGTCTTTGGAAGTCCTTGTCATCTAGTGAGGAAGGTTCTGGCTCCACAGTCAGTTGAACCTGGGGCCATTGAACAATAAAAATTCCCAGATAGTTGTTGTTGTTGTTGTGGTGTGGTGGTGGTTGTGGTGGTGAGGTGATGGTGGTGATTGGTGCTGGTAGTGATGGTGGAGGTGGAGGTGGTGATGGTGGTGATAGTGATAGTGGTTATGGTAGAGATGATAGTGATGATGGTGGTGGCAGTAGTGGTAGTGATGGAAGAGGTGGTGCTGGAGGTGGTGGTGGTAGTGATGGTAGTGGTGGTGGTTGTGGTGATAGTGGTGATGGTGACACTCATAATGTGATGGTAGCTGTGATAATGATGGTGGTGGTATGATAGTGATAGTGGTGGTAGTAGTGGTAGTGATGGTGATGTGGTGGAGGTAATGATGGTGATGATAGTGATGATGGTGGTGGTGATTGTAATAGTGATGGTGGTGATGATAGTGATGATGGTGGTGGTGATGATAGTGATGATGGTGGTGATGATGATAGTGATGATGGTGGTGGTGATTGTAATAGTGAGGGTGGTGGTGGTGGTGATGATAATGATGGTGGTGGTGATGATAGTGATGATGATGGTGGTGATGATAGTAATGATGGTGGTGGTGATTGTAATAGTGAGGGTGGTGGTGGTGGTGATCATAATGATGGTGGTGGTGATGATAGTGATGATGGGGGTGGTGATGATAGTGATGATGGTGGTGGTGATTGTAATAGTGAGGGTGGTGGTGGTGGTGATGATAATGATGATGGTGGTGGTGATGATAGTGATGATGATGGTAGTGATTATAGTGATGATGGTGGTGATGATGATAGTGATGATGATGATGGTGGTGATGATAGTGATGATGGGGGTGGTGATGATAGTGATGATGATGGTGGTGATGATAGTGATGATGATGGTGGTGATGATAGTGATGATGGGGGTGGTAATGATAGTGATGATGATGGTGGTGATGATAGTGATGATGGGGGTGGTGATGATAGTGATGATGGGGGTGGTGATGATGGTGGTGATGATAGTGATGATGGGGGTGGTGATGATAGTGATGATGATGGTGGTGATTGTAATAGTGAGGGTGGTGGTGGTGGTGATGATAATGATGGTGGTGGTGGTGATGACAGTGATGATGATGGTGGTGATTATAGTGATGATGGTGGTGATTATAGTGATGATGGTGGTGATGATGATAGTGATGATGGGGGTGGTGATGATAGTGATGATGGGGGTGGTGATGATAGTGATGATGATGGTGGTGATTGTAATAGTGATGGTGGTGGTGGTGGTGAGGATGATGAAAGGTACTGAAGACCAGGTTCTGCCCTTGGGACTGACAAATGTTGGGTTTCTCACAGTACAGTCTTTAGGCCCTGTGCATTAGAGTCCTAGGTGTGTTTCAGCCCTACCAGCCAGAATCTCTGGTAGTAAAAGTCAGGGAATCTCTTTTTTCAGCAAGCTCCTTGGGAAATTCTTAAGTACCCCAAAGTTTGGAAGAACTGTGATAGATTAAACTGTGGTAGCGTATTAATCATTCACACACAAGAAGCAAGAAACTCTCCAGGAGATTATTATGAACTCTGAATGTTCCTGTGTATTTCTACCCCAGTTCTCTTCAGTAAGCTCTAGTCTTTGGCAGCTTGGCTCCAGGAAGCACAGATTCCAGGTGGGAGGGCCTCTGGCCACTACAATGCAGCAGGATTCCTAGAAGCCAAGCACACCATGTGTCTCCTCTGAGAGGCACAGAGCCTCCCAGGGCTTATTGTGGGGAAAGATCAAGTTCCTGTTAAAGCCACTGTCCCCTGTGGCTACACTAACATATGCCAAGCTCAGCCCCAGGCCATGTCCCAGGCCAGAAGACTTGGCTTTCTCCTCAGTATTGGGATTTATCCTTTCCCATACCCAAAAAGACTTAAGTTTCTCCATGCCCTCTGTAGACGTGCCAAGATGGGGCCTCATCCCTACCTGGGCTAGTGTTCAGTAGATGAGGCTGAGGTTTTAAAGCACTGCAGCAGTGAGTCTGTGCGAATCCTCTCCTTTTATTTACCTTTTTGTTAGGCTTCTCTTGAAATTCGTTGGAGTATAACTCCCAGTAGGCGTAACTACAATGGGGCGTATGCTCCCTCTCCCTGAGCAGCTCAGGAGGAGATTGGAATGTGGTTCTGAGTAGATGGGGAATCTCATTAATCCATGTGGGTAGGGCTGTTGGAAAAATAAACGGTTTTAGTATATGGCAAGCTTGAAAGGCCTATAGAATTTTCTGAAATTCTCTTCAAAGCATGCAATCGAGTACTCTCACGTTGCAGGAACTCTGCTGTAACATGACTATCGTTGGCTCAGAGTACAGGGTTGCAGAAGACCTCACTGGGCCCCAGTCAAGGGAGTCAGATTAGCAGAAGTACTGGATAAGAACATAGTGTCGTTGAGAATGTGGTCCTGGAAAAAAAGATCTCAAGGGCAATCATGCGGCAGGATTTCAAACCACAGCAGGCCAGGCCAGGGAAGTTCCTGATGAGAGGAGAAACTGACCCTCATGGGACCAGGTGACTATAACACAGGCTGAACATTCCAGAACCCAAGGCAAGGCTCACACAGGCAGAATTGCTTCTGGGCCCATTGCCAAGTCCAGCCACTCTGACACTGCCCAGGAAAGCTATGGAATCCTTCCTTCCTATAAGGACATGGCGAATTACGTATTCATGAAGCACTTCACATATGCAGAAAAGCATGAGTGGCCCAGGCACGTGGCTCATGTCTGTAATCCCAGTACTTTGGAAGACTGAAGTGGGCAGACCACCTGAGGTCAGGAGTTCAAGACCAGCCTGGCCAACATGGTGAAACCCCGTCTCAACTAAAAATACACACACACACAATTAGCTGGGGTGGTGGGTGTCTGTAATCCCAGCTACTGAGGAGGCTGAGGTGGGAGAATCACTTGAACCCGGGAGGCAGAGGTTGCAGTGAGCTGAGATCATACCACTGCACTCCAGCTTGGGTGACGAGAGTGAAACTCCATCTAAGAAAAAAAGAAAAGAAAGAAAGAAAAGAATAGCATGCATGGTTCTTCAGTGTAGGGAGCTGGAAAGAAATGAAATAGTGTCTCTGCCATGAAAGGTGTTTATGTTAAATGAGAGGTCAAAAGTGTGACTATGAGAAAAATAATATGTATGCATAAAATTAGCTGTTAATGTGGTACCAACACAGTAAATGTGATTTAAAGAAAGGGACTCATAGAGGCAAAGAATGTTTTTTTTTTTTTTTTAAGACAGAGTCTCGCTCTGTTGCCAGGCACCAGGCTGGAGTGCAATGGCACGATCTCGGCTCACTGCAACCTCCACCTCCCAGGTTCAAGCAATTCTCCTGCCTCAGCCTCCTGAGTAGCTGGGACTACAGATGCGCACCACCACGTCCAGCTAATTTTTGTGTTTTTTAGTAGAGATGGGTTTTCACCATGTTGGCCAGGATAGTCTCAATCTCTTGACCTTGTGATTCACCCACCTCGGCCTCCTAAAGTGCTGGAATTACAGGCATGAGCCACTGCACCCAGCCCAAAGAATGTATTTTAATGGTAATTATACTTCAAAAGAAAATGGTTAAGATGAAGAATCTAAAAATTAATTATTGGCTAACTTGTAGGCTGGTAGCTGGCACAGGTATGTGTGTATGCATGTATGTGTATGTGCATGCATGTGTATATGTATGTGTGCATGTGTGTGTGCGTGTGTGTTGGAACCACTGTGCAAGCACCCCAGAAACATGAAACCTGAGCCACGTCCATCTCTCCGTCTCTCCTTAGGGTTTGTTTCTTTGCCATGGATTTTTTTCTCTCCCACTCTCCCTTCCTCCCCTTCATCTTCATGCATCCCTTGCCTGTGCCCTTGATCACTGGTGGAAGAGATTGGAGAATGTGTTTTCCCTCCTACTGACTCCTGGCTCTTGCTTTGCCCTGCACCCTCCTGCTCCTTCCACCCTTGTACCTGGCCAGACCTCAGCTGCACATCTTGCTGCAAGTGTTTGGGATTATTTCCCAGTGTGTGGTAAGGAGGTGAATCCCAGTGCCAGCAATTCCATGCCGTCTCTGGATCCGAATAAGTTGGCAGCCAAAGAAATTCAGGCCAATGCAATGAAACCTTCCAGGGAGCCAGCCACTCTTGGATCACTCTGTGGCTCCGACTCACACTTCACCCCTACGCTTGTTTTCTTCTTCCCTACAACAGCAAACAAATTATACATGAATTCTAAGCACAGGCCTGGTGAAGGGTGTTGTGGCTTCTGTTGCTCTTTCTTCTCTGAATCTATTGCTTCTCCCCAGGACCTCCCTGGCTGGGATGGATGTCATGTACAAAGCAGAGCCCAAAGTCCTAACCATGTTAGGATTCAAGGGCCTACTTGTCCCTTGGTGTAGGTCAGTTAGGCATTAGCCCAGGGCCTTGCTTAGAGTCCCTGTTCAATAAATACAGCAAGTATCTATCAACTGTTTCATGCAGGCTCCAAAAATGAGCCATGGGAAAAAGAAGTCACCTCTCCTAAAACTTGCCAACTTCCTGGAGCATCTGAGAAGTTGCAAGATGGCAGTGGTGACTATGTCATTGCTGTTATGGTCTGGGTTGGGAGTAGGTCCACCTGGCTGCACTTATTGGTACTAATGACATCAAGGGTCAGTCCCCAAAAGGCCAGCAGATTTTGCATAACAGAAAATGTGCTGTGTGCCCTGAATTCCCCTGTTCTCAGTCAAGGACTATGGAGAGTGGCCTTGGTCTGGCCTCGACAAAGCGTAGGCTGGTTTAGGTCATGTTCATCTGGGAGAAAGGGAGGTGGGAGACTTCAAAGGAAACATCTCACTGAGGGCTACTGGCAGCAGCAGGAAATAAATAAAAGAAAGTACATTCACGTCATAACTGTTTCCTCCTCTTCTCTCCCAAACCATCACTCATAGATCAGGCCCATGTCAATGCCACCCCCATCTCTTGGGCAAATATTCCTTTATTAATTTTCTGGTATACAGCTACTTGCTTTACTGGACCAGGGACAAAGAGTTGCTCCCACACATACCTACACACAGGCTGTGAGACACTGGATAGGTTACTTAACCTCTTTCAGCGCCCGGTTTCTCATTCATCAAGTGACAGAATAAAAACAGCCACATCACAACCCTACATTGGGACAATTAAGTCAGGCAAAGCAGGCAAAATTACCTAGGTCATTTGTAAATTGACGTGAAACTGCCATCATTGTTTCTCAGGTAGATTTCTATTCCAGAAAAGAAGTGCTTTTCAAATACTCCCTACTCAGTGACAAAAGCTATCCTCACCAAAAGAGAATGGAAGGAAGTTTATCAGAGACCCGAGAAGGGTAGTGGGGAGGTGGGGGGAAGGTGGCGATGGTTAACAGATATAAAACAAATAGAATGATTGAATAAGACCTAGTATTCCACAGAACAGCAGGGTAACTGTAGTCAGTAATAATTTAATTGCACAGTTTAAAATAACTAAAAGAGTATAACTGGATTATTTGTAACACAAAGGATAAATGCTGAGGGGATAGATACCCCACTTCCAGCATGAGATTTCTATGCAATACACCCCTGTATCAAAACATCTCATGTACCTCATAAATATATATACATAACTACAAAAATTAAATTTTTTTTAAAGATTAAAAAAAAAACTATCTTCTGCAATTCATGGGAATCAAGCCAGCTTTAAAGAGGGATAAGTTGTGCTTGTAGCCTGGATGTGTGTATGGTAATTATAATTATGTGGATATGTGCTGACAGCATCAGGGTTGGGCTAGGCATATATACTTTTTTTAACCTAGGGCAGAGTTTCGCCAACGGTCTTGATACTATTCACCTGGGATACTTGCTAAATACAAATTTCCCAATCCATCCCAGTTTCTCTGAATCAAGTCTTAGGGGAAGAGGCCTAGAAAATAGGTGAATGATGTGGGAAGTAGAAAAGTTCTTCTTCGAAGTTTCATAAGTGTTAGAAATAATAGTTTGTTTTAAAGACTTTCTTCAAAGCCTTCTTGCTTTTTGCTAATAACTCTTTGTTAAGCCCTATCCTATGTAGCTGTTAAACATGCTTATTGGCACATAGTACATTCTATACCCTTGTACTTTAACCAAGATATCCGTTCTGGACGTGCTCACCGGCATGTCCCAGCTCTCAGCTTATGCCCTTCCTTATTTGGACTTCTCCATTACTTTTACTTGTTTAGAAAAGTTTTAAGTTGTTAGCCAGTTGAGTTTTAGTTTAGATTGCCAGGTCTGGCTCCAGCCAACGGCGTTCAAACACAGCAGTAAGGACAACCCCAAAAGCACAAGGGATAAATATGTCTGCTCTTCCTTTGTTCCCTGTACTCTCATGGCAAAATGGCTGGCAAGAGTACCCTTCCTGCAGGAAGTAAAAATTGCTTTGCTGAGAGATCTTCTGTATCAGTACTGATTTTTCTTTGTGGCATCAAGCATCTGTTTCCAGCAATGATAACATCTGGATTTTGAGAAACACTGCCTAAAGTTTTTCAGATGTTACCTGAAAACCTTGTTTTACCTGAGTTACCTAAAAACTCTGTTTTTAAGAAATGAAGATTGCCAGACAGATCCACCCTAACTCAAAGAATTTTAGTTTGAGAACCCTAGAGTGAGACTTGGAATTTCCATTTCTACTTAGCACCCTCAGTTGACCCCCAAGAAATGCTGCTCCAAACCTCTGGAATGGCCCCAGGGAATGGAGGATGATTCCTACATATTGCCAGCTCCCACCTCCTATGCCTGAACCAGACACTTGCTTGAACTTTCTTGTGGCTATTAAGAAGGGTTGACTAATTATAAAAAGGGACAACCCTGAGCCTTTCCAAGCCTGAGGAGGGAAAGCTGTAAAGTAGGATAGGTGGCCTGAGGTGCTGAGATAAGCCAGGACAAGCTAGTGTCCATAGAAGCTGCATTCCTCCAGCTCCTTTCCGAGGCTCCACTTCCTTTAAGCGTTAACCAATTCACATGCACCACTGCCCCTAGGATCTGCTCCTTTACCCTGGTTCTGTAGATGTGTACAAGGGCCTGGCCACTAGTCGACACCCTGGGAAGCCGGCGAGTCTTCCTTTGGCATCCGTTCTCGGAGCTCCTGCCCGAGATCCCATCCCCACGGGGCCTGCAGACTCATCACTAAGGACAGAAACTCTCAGGGCACATGATATAGTCCCCCCTCAAGTATATTCCCGTCTCCCAGCAAGAAGCCATTAATTATGAAAATGTGGGGAAGGGGGGCATTTTTTCCTTCCCCTAAGTTCCTGTCAGCAGTAAATAAGAATTTCTGTCCTCTCCAATGTATTGAAGCAAAAGTTGCTACTTCCCAGCCACCTCTCATTGGTTTCTCCCTAAGTGATAACAGGGGTCAGCCTAGTAATGTAGGAAGGTTGTTCTTGCTGGGTCTCTGCCCTCAGCCGCAGGAATTTATCTAAGGGACAGCTTGTACCCCCTGTTACTGTGCACTCTGGAGATCCTGTGGCTTGTCCCTTTCGCAATATGAATGTTAAGGTATGGATCCAGAAATACAGTAGAGAAAAGCTTGCTTCAAAGTATAAGAGGGCATGAGGACTCACCATTTGTCTTTAAAAGATGAAGGGGTAAACTTACTCCTGCCATTCCATTCACCATCTGCTTTAACCTCTCTTTTGAAACCACTATCATATCAAAGTGCGGGACGAACGGAGACCCTGAGTCCCTGAGCGTGGGGTGCCAGTGGGCAGACTCACTGGCTAACGAACTACAGAGACTCCCAATTGAACCCACAGTCCATCTATCAATATTGACTCTTAGAGTTAATTTTTCTTGGTCACCAACAAAAGATTTTTTAAAAAATGAAGGCAGGTGACTTCTAGTAAACTTTGCAGATTAAACACGACTACCTACTTTCTTCCCCTCCTAAAACCACTAAAAATGCTAAAAAAGATTTTTTTTTTCTTAAGCCACAAATCTAAAACACTGATAGTCCATGAGAGGGGGCATGAAGAGCAAAATTTTGAAGGCAGAAAATGCACAAATGCATTCCGTCAACCAGAAAGCTGAGACGCAATTTCATTTGCAACAAGAGATCCTCAAAAGCTTAAAAATTAGCAGCCACTGATAGGGACCGAAAGGAGTGGCTGAAATAAGCAAGGGTGGCTGAAAGTCTATATTTTAGAGTCAGACCCTCCAAGCTCCTCGCAGGGCAGTCATGTCACACAATTTGTGGCTTTTCTCTTAACAAATCTCAGAGACCTCTGTGATTCTTTAAACTAAGTGCATTTACTGCCTTAAAAATTTTTTTCTTACAAGGAGAAATGTATTGAAGGTGGGAAGAGGAGATTCTCCACAGACGAGTATGTAGAAGGTCAATTTCTCATCTTCCTCTCCTCTCTGGATCTGATCTTTTTAAGTCCAACACACTGTCAGTTGACGATCCGAAAGGAACAGTGCCGCGGTGTGAGGAAATTTCACGGTGAGGACAGTTGGGTGCGGTAGCACGTTACTTAGGAGCTTGGCTTTTGCCTAAAGCACGTAATCAGGCCTATCCAGGCTCTCCCCTCCTGCCAGGACACGGGCCTTACTAGAGTCTCTGACCCCCAAGGCTACTGTTTTTCTGGCCAGCACAGCTGACTTCCATGACCCTGGCCAAAGCTGAGATCATTCGTTAGCTACACGCCGGTCCTGGAGAAGGCCCTCTCCCTGGCCGGCCAAGGTTCCTCTTTGGAATAGAAGCCTGCCGAGTCACATTCCTCACCACCTACATGCTAGAAGCCCATATTTTCTAAATCACTCTTGTTGATGCGCATCAAGGCTCTCCTTGCCTGAGCGTCCACCCAATCTCTCCATTTTCAGAAAGCCCATTCTGGGTTAGACATAGGCTCATCCTTTCTTGGCATTTTCTCCTCTTCAAAGTGGCTCCCTCCCAGCTGTGCCTCAGGCCAGCCTTGCCATGCCAGGTCCCATTTGGGACTCTTTTGCTCCAAAACTCTGAAATCTCCATTTTCAAGGACAAGAAAATGATGTAGCTCTGGGAAGCCCAGTGCACTTAAACTGCAGCTCTTTAAACTCTGAGGATTCTGTCTAATTTGCATTTTAATGCATAAACTTCTGGTGGCTTATCTGAACCCTTGTCACCATCTTTGGGAGAGGGAGTTATAAAAGCATGCTTACTTGAAAGAAGAGCTTAGTGGTCATTTCATTTATGGGGACTGTAATGTCTCTGGGTGCTTCTCCTTAGGATAGCCTATATTCTAGTCTCCTATCTGGGACTCCAGTCTACGTTCTCTGGGTAGAAATCACGAATGTAAAATAGTACTAATCCCCAGCTATTTTTCATACTCTTGGCCCCAGGGCAGCTTACTGGAAATGATTCCCTGAAGAGCCAGATAGTCATTAAGACTGTGTGCTCTGGGGTGTGGAATCCTGACTCAGCTGTGTGACCTTGAGCAAGTTACTTAACCTCAGTTTATTCATCTGAAAATAACAAGAGTATTTGTCTCAGGGATTTTTATACTAGTTATTCTGAGTATGTGGTCTGAATGGTACCTGGCGTTGAGTAAATGCTCAATAAACACTAACTATTATCATGAGCTCTTCCTGTCCTCAACTAAAACCCACATGGCCCCTCTGTTGAGCACTGTGCCTGGTGTGTGCAGCTCTAGTTGCCTTCATCACCCTGCAGCCTCCCCCAGCTGGACGGTGGTCTCCTGAGGACAGTGCTGTATCTTAATCCTCTCTACATTCCCCAATATCTGGCACAGAGCTCAGTGTTTTGTAGATGTACAATAACTGTTTGTGGAATAAATACCTTTCAGAGAAGAGGGAATGGCAGGCAATTCTGAACTACTCAGCAGGTTTGATAAGGCCGCCAAAGCAATGTGAAATAATTCTTGTTATCTTCCCTTCCTCAATTGGTCCTTAACTTTCAGGGACTCTGGCCACCCCATGTGTGTCTCCAGGGAGATTTTCCCATTTGATTTTAACTTCTTTCTCCTGAGGAAGGAGTGGTGAAATGCCTGTGGGGAGGAGGGATGTTGGAAGAAAGAGGGAGAGAGGGAATTGATCCAAATAGGGTGGATCCTGATCAGCAAGGCAGTCAGTTCATCGCTTTGTGTTCTGTGACCTTTTGAGGACGTCATTTTTTAAGACTTCTTCTCAGCAAGAGCACTCTGCCTCTTCCAAACTCCCCTTAGCATTGTTGTACCACCCTGGAGTCTGTTGACCACAAAGTTTGTTTACAAATACTATGGCAACCCCAGGAGCTCTGGCAAGTCTATTGCCAGCAAATAAAGCACAAGGCTGGAATCACCAATGTGCTCTGGACTCATAGCCTTACTGATAGGGTTTCTAGAGCATCTGTTTTATGTTCCTGAGCAAGCATTTCATTGTGATTTGCAGAGTATTTTATTTTTTCCTTTAAAGGTCCCATATCCCTCTCGTCAGGGACATTTTAAAAAACCGTTATTCTTGCCAGTAACCCCATTACAGTTTAGTTCCGGAGCTTTACTGGGTAGGGGGATTTTCAACTATCTTTCCGATGTTCTGGGTTTACTGGAACTGTGTATGAAATGTGAGTTTTTATTCTAGCCCTATCCTCTTTGCCTTACCTGTTTAATTCAGTTGCAGATCCTGATATAAGGACTCAAGTATGAGAAGTTTTGGAGGCAGGTGATCCCATGGAACACTGGAGGAGAAAAGAGGAAATAAACAAAGAGGAGGCAATGAATAAATGGTGTACAGCTAATATCTGCTGTAACTGGATCATGAATCCATTTGGAAACACAAGGAGTCAGTTAGAATCAGTGCCTCTGAGTTATCAAGCCCCAGGGGCAAGGGAGCCGAAAAATCTGTACACCAGCTTTCATCAGTCCCTGGTTGAGGACTACTGGGTAGTGGAAATGGAACTAATCTTCAGACACCTCTCACCTGCTGAAAGAAAGCCCTAGGGTATGAGAAGTCTGGAACTACAAGAGTGAGGCCAGAGGGGACATGGGCAGGACACCAAGAGCGACACCCCTAGACACCCTCCTCAGCCTCATGCCCAAGACTGGGGGTTCTGTTCTTTGTATCTGTGTGTTTCCACCTTTCTTCTCCCAGACAGAATGACTGATGGTGACATGCACATGGGATTTGTCCTCTCCCAGTAACTGTGGGTCACATGTGATTGTATATGCAGCACCCACATGGGACAAGAAAGGGTTAGGTCTTGCTAGTCATCAACACACATACTTCTATCTTTTATTTCAAAGTTCTTCAGATAGTTCAGTATAATCATTCTGTCCTGTTGAGTCTTTGCTTCTCCAGGCTGAATGTTCCCTGATGCCTTCATGAGTAAATAGAGTAACACCACCTAGTTTTTGTACAATGCTTTAATTTCTTATGAAACACAGAGCGTGGTCATGCCACAGCTACCACTCACTCTGAGCCCTCCCATGTCTCCCTGTAATGGGGCTATGCTGCTGGCTTTAAATGTGGAGGAAAAGGCCCATGAGCCGAGGCCTCCAGAATCTAGAAAAAGCAAAGAGGCCGGGCACGGTGGCTCACGCCTGTAATCCCAGCACTTTGGGAGGCTGAGGCGGGTGGATCATGAGGTCAAGAGACGGAGATCATCCTGGTCAACATGATGAAACCCCGTCTCTACTAAAAATACAAAACATTAGCTGGGCATGTAATCCCAGCTACTCAGGAGGCTGAGGCAGGAGAATTGCTTGAACCCAGGAGGCAGAGGCTGCGGTGAGCCGAGATTGTGCCATTGCACTCCAGCCTGGGTAACAAGAGCAAAACTCTGTCTCAAAAAAAAAAAAAAAAAGCAAAGAAATGCATTTTCCACAGAGCCTCCACAAAAAACCAACCCTAATGGCGTTTTGACTTTAGCCCCGTGAGACTTATTTTTGATAATTATGTTGTTTTTAAGTCTCTAAGTTTTTGATAATTTGTTATAGCAACAATGTGAAATTTAAATAAATGGGAAAAGATATATTATGTTAGCATTAATCAAAATAAAGCTTGTGTGGCTATTTTAATATTAGATGGTAGATTTAACAGCAAAGAATACTGTCAGGGATAGAAAAGATCATTACATAAGGATAAATGGGTCTAGAGAACATAACAATTCCAAAACTGTACACATCTAATAACAGAGCTTCAAAAATACATGAAACAAAAACTGACATAACTACAAAGAGAAAAATATTTAATTCATAATTGTCAGATTTCAATGTCTGTCTCTCAATAATTGATGGGAAAAACAGACTGTAAATAAAAAAGATATAGACCTCTTGAACAACAGTATCTGTCAACTTGTCCTAATTGGTATTTATACAACACTCCACACAATAACAACAGAATACACAGTATTTCCAAGTGCACATAGAGCACTTATCAAAGTAGACCATATTCTGAGCAATAAAACAAATCTGTATATATTTAAGAGAACTATATTATACAAAGGATTTATATTATACCGACTTCTAATTGAATTCCATTGTGGGATGCAGCTAGAACGGAGAGATGTAAGTATAGCAGCAGTCATCTGTATTAGAAGGAAGAATGTTTCCGAATCAGTGACTTCAACTTGCACCTTAAGAAATTTAAGAAAGAGCAAATTAAAGCAAGGAAGTAAAGCAGAAGGAAGTAATAATAAATATCAAAGCAAAAATCAACAAATATGCAGCAGAAAAGCAATAGAGAAAAGCAATGAAAGCAACAACTCTTGCTTGAGAAGATAAATAAACATTGATGAATAAATAATAAAACTAATGAATCTCAACCTAGAAAGATCAGGGGGAAAGTAGAGAAAACAAATATCATTCATATTAGAAATCAAAGAGATGACTGCACCTCAAATTCTACAGACTTTTAAAAATAATAAGGAAATATCATGAGCAATTTTATTACAATAAATGCAACAACTTAGATAAAATGGACCAAGTCTTTGAAAAATACAAACTAACGATTCTTTCTGCACAGAAAAGAAAGAACAGAATGAAGCAGCGACCTGTAGGATGGGAGTAAACATTTGCAAACTATTCACCCAACAAGGAACTAATATCTAGAATATACACGAAATTCAAACAACTGAACATCCAGAAAAAAAAACATCCCGTCCAAAAACTGGCAAAGGCTCTGCCTATGCATTTCTCAAAAGAAAACATACAAATGGCCAACAAGTATGTGAGAAAATGCACACCCTCACTAATCCTTGAGGAAAAGGCAAAAAACAACTACAGTGAGATATAATCTCACCCCAGTTAGGATGGCAATTATTAAAAAGACAAAAAATAACAAATGCTGGTGACAACTGGGAGAAAAGGGGAACTCTTATACACTGTTGGAGGGAATGTAAATTAGTATAGCTGTTATACTGTTATGATATAATAACTATTGCATTTTTGTCATTACTTTTAATGGCAAAAACCACAATTAAAAGTAATGACAAAAATTGCAATTACTTTTGCACAAACCAAATAGGAAACAGTAAAATGTTCTTCAAACAACTAAAAATAGAACTACCATATAATCAGCAATCTCACCACTGAGTATTTACCCAAAGGAAATGAGTATATCAAAGAGATATCTGCACCCGTATGTTTATTGCAGCACTATTTACAATAGCAAGATATGGAATCAACATAAATGCTCATCAACAGATGAATGTCAAAGGATTATAAAACATTCAACTATAAAGACACATGCACACATATGTTTATTTTGGCACCGTTCACAATAGCAAAGTCTTGGAACCAACCCAAATGCCCATCAAAGATAAACTGGATAAAGAAAACGTGGCACATATACACCATGGAATACTACGTAGCCACAAAAAGGATGAGTTCATGTCCTTTGCAGGGACATGGATGAAGCTGGAAACAATCATTCTCAGCAAACTGACACAAGAACAGAAAACCAAACACTGCATGTTCTCACTCACAAGTGGGTGTTGAACAATGAGAACACATGGACACAGGGAGGGGAACATCACACACCAGGGCCTGTTGGAGCGTTGGAGGGCTAGCAGAGGGACAGCAGCTGGTGGGGGGGATTGGGGAGGGCTAATATTAGGAGAAATATCTAATGTAGGTGACAGGGGGATGGATGTAGCAAACCACCATAGCACATGCATATACCTATGTAACAAACCTGCAACATTCTGCACATGTACCCCAGAACTTAAAGTATAATTTAAAAAAAAAAGATGAATGGATAAAGAAAATGTGGGACCAGGTGGGTGGCTCACGCCTTTAATCCCAGTACTTTGGGAGGCCAAGGTGGGCAGATCACCTGAGGTCAGGAGTTTGAGACCAGCCTGACCAACATGGTGAAACTTCGTCTCTACTAAAAATTAAAAAAAAAAAAATTAGCTGGACATGGTGGCACATGCCTATAATCCCAGCTACTGGGGAGGCTGAGACACGAAAAATGCTTGAACCTGGGAGGTGGAGGTTGCAGTGACCCGAGATTGCACCACTGGGTAACAGAGCGAGACTCCACCTCAAAAAATAAGAAAAGAAAATGTGGTAGATATATACAATGGAAGACGATTCAACCATAAAAAAGAATGAAATCCTGTCATTTGCAGCAACATGGATGAGCCTAGAGGACATTATGTTAAATGAAATAAGTCGAGCACAGAAAGACAAATACCACACATTCTTTCTCCTATGTGGGAGCTAAAAAAAATTGAGCTCATAGAAGTAGAGAACAGAACTGTGGTTATCAGAGGCTGAGAAGAATAGGAGGGAGGGAAGGATAGAGAGAGGGTGATTAGCAGACAGGAAATTACAGGCAGATAGAAGGAAAAAGTTTGTGTTCTATAGCACTATAGGGTGACTACAAATAATAATTTATTGTATATTTTCAAAAAACCAGAAGACAGGGTTTTGAATGTGCACCAAAAAATGATCAATATTTGAGGTTATAAATATGCTGATTACCCTGATTTGAAAATTGCACATTGTATACATGTACTAAAAGATCACTCTGTATCCTATAAATATGTACCATTATGTGTCAACTAAAAATAAAAGAAAAAATCTTATCAAACTGTACACTTAATCACATGTGATTATTTTGTGTCGATTATACTTCTATGAAAGTGTGTGAATTTTTTCTTTTCAATGTGAGGGTTTTTAAAGCTTGAATTTGAAGGACCATCCAGTTTTATTAAAATCGAGAGCCACTTGAAACCAGGGGATGTGTCCTGTCCTGCATATTTATGTGCAGTGTGCAGAGTTCTGTCCTGAAGAGGAAAGGAGAGGTGGACAGAAAGGGAGGGCACAGGCAGCAAGTTTAGCCGGAGCTACCAGAACTGCTACCTACACAAAAAACTGCTTTCACTTGCCACCGCTCCCCAGGCAATACAGAGGATACAAAGTGAGTGAAATCCATTTTCTTTACTCTTGGCCTGACATAAATATTCACTGGCCTGAAGCAGAAGAACTTGTTCCAGCTAGCTTGCCAGTTACACCATCCTGGCCAGGCCACACGCTTAGCAAGCTGTATTCCAAGTCACTGTGTCCTGGCTAAGCCGCCAAGGGCATTGCTTGGGACCTTGCTATATGCAGCCCAGAGATTTGCATTTCTTAGCTGGGGGACTCCAGCAAAGAAATCAGTTCGGGTGCCTGAATCTGACATGGAAATGTTATTTGATCCAGGAAGCTAATCGAGGTGTTACAACTCCTTTGCAACTGATCTGATTTTACTTTAGAAGTATTTTCCTCCAGCCTAGACTTGGCTCAGGTGGCTTAGAAATCAGGAGAACTGTATGTGGGTAAAAAGTGAGCAGGTCTAATGTTGACTGAAAAGAACCCAAGGCCTCTGTGCATAGGGATATGATAATTGCTCTGGGCGTCACGCCTCCCTCCATCCCT
Organism: Cebus imitator; assembly: GCF_001604975.1. Taxonomy (NCBI): domain Eukaryota; kingdom Metazoa; phylum Chordata; class Mammalia; order Primates; family Cebidae; genus Cebus; species Cebus imitator. The sequence goes on along the minus strand of NW_016107520.1, from coordinate 1,436,466 downwards.
CCATCCGCTGGTCAGTGTGGAGTTTCCTTCCACTGGGATGGGGAACAGAGCTGCTGGGAATGCCCTCAGAAATGCCATCACGGTTGCCACTGGCAATCCTTTCTTGTGCAATGTCCTTTCTCAGGAAGATGAATACAGGCTGCACATAACCAAGTGTCAATCAAACACTCAGCAACACCCGGTCTCATTAAGCAGAAACTAAAAGGACCCTGAGGAGAAATAAATTTGACTAAATCTGGAATTCAGGGGAGAACCCAGGAAAGGGAAGGAACTTCCTGCCGCATAGGGGCCAGTTTCAGGAAAAAACCCTGAAGCCCAGCACATACATTTTCCTCCCTCCCAAATACCAAGGCTATTTTGAATTTCATCTCTTTGTCCATCTGTTGCACCAGCAAAATCCCTGATTTGAGAGCCATGGGCAGAAAAAAATGCTGTAAGTAAAGGTCTGTGCAGGACAGGATCACACTTGCTTCTTTTAGAACAGATGTGTTTGCAGAGAAGGAACAATACACCAGAGTTTTTCTAATCTATATCTGACTCTGATTAGTTGTGAAACCTCAAAACAAGAAGATTGGACTCTGGTTTTCAAATTGTAAAGTTCTATAATCCATGATTTAAAAAAATGCACCTCTGATTGCTCTCTGGAGCTCTGAGCTCTTAGGAAATCAGTCAGAATCCAGCAAAAAATAAAAGTTGTCCATGAAGGACAGCTGTTCTATTTTGATTTATTTTTGGGCATTTTATCTTTTGTGTAAAATACTTGGCACATAATGACAAAAGAATACTTGTAAGTCCCTTTTTGCAAACGAGAAAACTCAGGTCTTGCTATCAGTGGTTGAGTTGGAACCTCATCCTAATCAGTTCAGGGGTAAAACTTAAGTCATTTTCGCTGCTATTTGTCCCTGCTGCCCTGCCGTTATAGTAGTCCAGAATTTGACCCATGGAATTGGGCAGAGTTTGTTCAGGTTGTAGGAATGATTCAACAGAAACTGAAAATAGTGTCTTTTGTTTACAACAGTTTGTGGAAAATATCAAGAGTGTAGGTAGGTTCTGTGGGCTACGCAGATATATGCATTTTGCACCCCCCACAAAATGCATATATCGAAGAAGCCACTAACCCCCAATGGGATGGTATTTGGAGATAGGGCCTTTGGAAAGTAACTGGGCTTAGATGAGTTCATGAGGGTAGTGGCTCATTATGAGATTAACTCCCTTGTTAAAAGAGAAAGCGACAAGGAATCTCTGTCATTGAGGAAGGGAATATTAAAAATACTGAGCATTTACCTGAAGGCAAGTGTGTCACCAAAGAAACCTAGAAACCATTAATGAAATGTTGGTTATTCCCTGCAACCTGTCAGGTGAGGAGGTGAGGCTCATGCAGATTAGATGTGTTGCAGAAAAACAAGGAACCAGTATTTTCTTTGCACAATTGACTAGGAGTAAATAAATTATCGCCACATTGAATGATGAAAACATTTTTCAAAAAGCTGCTGTGTTGCCCCTGACAGATGTTTTTCCTATTCTTTGTACTAGTTTCCGACCTTGAATGCATTATAACCAGCGACAGTTATCTTGAAGCTAATCAGAGGTCAGGAGTTTGAGACCAGCCTGACCAACATGGGAAACCTCATCTCTACTAAAAATACAAAATTAGCCAGGAGTAGTGGCGGCGCATGCCTGTAATCCCAGCTACTCAAGAAGCCAAGGCAGAAAATTGCTTGAACTCAGGAGGCGGAGGTAGCAGTGAGCCGATATCACGCCATTGCACTCCAGCCTGGGCAACAAGAGCAAATCTCCGTGTCAAAAAAAGAAAGAAAAGAAAAACAGATAACCAGTAGAAAAATGCTAATATAGGATAAATGCTTTTTAAAAAAAAAACACTGGAAAATATAAGGGAAGCACAACCCATATAGGAAAAGACACAGTATATATAGCAATGAAAGAAAAAGGAAAAACATGTTTTAAAAAGAGGACATATATACCAACTATATCATACTCACAATAAAAATAAATAGCTTAATCTGCACTATTAGAGCTCGAGATTTTCAGAATATCTACAAATTCTACTTATATTTTATTTATCAAACATTTATCTAAAATGAAATCACAGAAAGTTTAGGAGTAGTAGGATAGGTGAAGATATGATAACTAAATGCAAACAAAAATATTTACTCAGCATCCATATGACATGGTAGAATTTACTCCTCCCCTCAAAAATGAACAAGACAAAGAGGGTGATTTATTTACAAAATTATTTATTTATTTTAAATTAACAGATAACATTGTATGTTTTTATCATGTACAACATGACATTTCGGAGTATTTATTGTAGAATGGTTAAATTTAAGTAATTAACAAATGCATTACCTCACATAGCAATGGTGGTGAGAGCACATAAGATCTACTCTCTTTACGTTTTTCAAGGATACAATATTTCATCCTTAACTGTAGTCACCTTGCTGTACAATAGAATTCTTGAAATTCATTGCTTCTATCTAACTATAATTATTATGACTGACCAAATCTCTCTCCTGTCTAACCATCCCAGCCTCTGCTAACCACCGTTATACTCTCTACTCCTATTGGATCAACTTTTTGCGCAGCACAGTAGTCCTCCCGTATACACAGTTTTGCTTTGCAGTGTTTCAATTACCTAGAGTCAACTATGGTGTGAAAATAGGTGAGTACAGTAAGTGTGTGTATACCACATGTTCTTTATCCATTCAACCATTGATAAACACTTAGGTTGGTTCCATATCTTGGCTGTTGTGGATGGTGCTGTGATAATCATGGGAGCACAGATCACTCTTTGACATACTAACATCATTTCCTTTTGATGTATACTCCATAGTGGGATTGCTGAACCATATGGCAGTTCTATTATTAATATTTTGAGGAACCTGTATTCTGTTTTTCACAATGGTTGTACCAGTTTACATTCCCACCAATGTATAAGGGCTTCCTTTTCTCCACATTGTTGCCAACACCTATCTTTTGTCTTTTTGATAATGGCCATTCTCACCGGGGTGAGGTGATATCTCCTTGCGGTTTTGATTTACATTTCCCTGATGATTAATAATGTTGAGCATTTAAAAAACATACCTGTTGGGAATTTGTAAGTCTTCTTTTGAGAAATGCCTCATCAGATCTTTTGCCCATTTTTAAATCAGGTTGTTGTTGTTGGATTCAGTTCCTTACAATTTCCTTATAACTGCTTGTCAGATAAATAGTTTGCAAATATGTTTTTCTATTTAAAGAAGGTAATTTTATAAGAATCTTAATCATGATAATACTCACAAAAGCCAATTAAAAAGAAAACAAAAGAATTTTAATCATGAACCATTATGAATAGAATAGCACTCAGTTAGAGAAGGCAAAATCAATAAATAGGTGTGGTGCATCATGAAGAAAATAAGAGCACCTGTTTTGCAGTTTGACAAGTCAAATAACAAAAGTAAATAAATTGAAATAAAGGTCTGAATAAAACAGGAACGTTGAATAGCTATAGCTATAGTTACAGCCAAATTTTATTCCCTACAGGAAATGTATTATCCTTTCTGGAGCCCATTAAACATTTATAAAGATTGATCACATATAGTAACCATAAAAATTATCAATAAATTCCAACTGTAGATACTGCAGAGGTAACATTCAGTTACTGGAACAAAACAAAACAAAAAATGTGACTAGTTTCCCAATTTATTCTATTAAGCCAGCATAATTTGATGGCAATCCTTGAGGAATGTATGACATGAATTCACTTAAAACATAGATGGAAAATTCTAAATATAGTATCAGAAAAGTTGAATTTAGTTGCATACTGAAAGAAAGAATGTACTGCGAACAACTGGCTTTATCTTAGGAACATAAAGCAGATTTACTTCCCATCTCTTATTATGGTATCTATAAATCAAAATAGAAAACTTCATGATCATACTAATAGAAGCTAAAAATGCATTTGATAATATTCTATAACCATTCCTGATAATAACTTTGGTAAATTAGAAGTAAAGAAAGCCTGCTTTAACATAGCGAACAATTGCAAAAAGAAATGATTATTTAATCCTCACTAACATGCTAATGGTGGTCAATATTATTGTTTCTAATTTACAAATGATAAGCAAAGCCTAGAGATGTTACAACACATTCCGCTAGTAAATAGAATGGAAATCAAGCCAACATAATATTTGTATCAGTAAGAGTTCCACAGAAAAACAGAGCCAATAGGAGATATATACATTAAGAGATTTATTGCAACAAGTCCAGGCGTGGTGGCTCATGCCTGTAATCCCAATACTTTGGGAGGCAAGGAGGACCGATCACCTGAGGTCAGGAGTTTGAGAGCAGCCTGGCCAACATGGTGAAACCCCGTCTGTACAAAAAATACAAAAATTGGCCAGGCATGGTGACCCACACATGCAATGCCAGCTACTTGGGAGGCTGAGGCAGGAGAATTGCTTGAATCTGGGAGGCAGAGGTTGCAGTGAGCTGAGATCTTATCATTGCACTCCAGCCTGGGAGACAGAGCAAGACCCCATCTCAAAAAATAAAAATTTAAAAATTTAAAAATATTTATGGCAACAAATTGATTTATGTAGCTCTGGGAGCTGGTTATAAGTGCAAAAATCTGTAGGCAGTCATTGGGAAAGGAAGGTACAGAAAGGAAGCTGCAGTCCGTGGATGGAAGTGTTTCTTCAGGAAAGCCTCAGTTTTGTTCTTAAGGGCTTTCAACTGATTCTGTCAGGCCTACCTATAGTATGGGGCATATCTCCCTTACTTAGTCAAGTAAGACTTAGTTTTTATAAAAAGTTTTTATTTGACTAGGCGCAGTGGCTCATGCCTGTAATCCCAGCACTTTGGGAGGCTGAGGTGGGTGGATCATGAGGTCAGGAGTTCCAGACCAGCCTGGCCAAGATGGTGAAACCCCATCTCTGCTAAAAATACAAAAATTAGCCAGGTGTGGTGGTGGGCGCCCATAATCCCAGCTACTCAGGAGGCTGAGGCAGAGAATTGCTTGAACCCAGAAGGCGGAGGTTGCAGTGAGCCGAGATTGTGCCACAGCCCTGCAGCTGGAGTGACAGAGCGAGACTCCATCTAAAAAAAAGTGGGGATTTATTTTAGGTGCAAAGTGACATGTGCAGATTTGTTATATAGATAAAAACTGTGTCACGGGGGTTTGGTGTACAGATTATTTCATCATTCAGGTAATACACATAATACCCAATAGGTAGTTTTTCAATCCTTGTCCTCCTCTCATCCTCCACCCTCAGGAAGGCCCCAGTGTCTATTGTTCCCTTCTTTGCATCCATGTGTACTCAATGTTTAGCCTCACTTATAAGTAAGAAAATGTAGTATTTAGTTTTCTGTTCCTGCCTTAGTTTGATTAGGTTAATGGCTTCTAGCTCCATCCATGTTGCTGCAAAGGACATGATTTTGTTCTTTTTATGGCTGTGTACTACTCCATGGTATATACATATCACATTTTCTTTATCCAGTCTACCATTGATGGGCATTAAGGTTGATTCCATGTCTTTGCTATTGTGAACAGTGCTGGGATGAGCACATGCATGCATGTGTCTTTTTAGTAGAACAATTTCTATTCCTGTGGATATGTACTCAATAATGGCATTGTTGGGTCAAATGGTAGTTCTGTTTTAAGTTCTTTGAGAAATTGCCAAACGGCATTCCACAGTGGCTAAACTAGTTTACATTCTCACCAACAGTGTATAAACATTCTCTTTTCTCTGCAGCCTCACCAGCATGTTATTTTTTGACTTTTTAATAATAGCCTTTCTGACTGGTGTGAGATGGTATCTCATTTTGGTTTTGATCTTCATTTCTCTTATGATTAGTGATGTTGAGCATTTTTTCATATGCTTCTTGGCTGTATATATGTCTTCTTTTGAGAAGTGTCTTTTTATGTTCTTTGTTCACTTTTTAATGGGGTTGTTTATTTTTTGTCTAAATTTCTTATGTATTCTGGATATTAGACCTTGGTGGGATGCATAGTTTAAAAATATTTTCTCCCATTCTGTAGGTTGTCTGTTTACTCTGAAGATAGTTTCTTTTGCTGTGTAGAATCTCTTAGTTTAATTAGGTCCCATGTGTCAATTTTTGTTTTTGTTGCAATTGCTTTTAGTGCCTTCTTCATGAAACCTTTGCCAGGACCTATGTCTAGAATGGTATTTCCTAGGTTTCTTCTTTATTTCTGGGCTCTCTTTGCTGTTCCATTGGTCTATGTGCCTGTTTTTGTGCCAGTGCCATGCTGTTTTGGTTACTATAGCCTTGTACTATACTTTGAAGTCAGGTAGTGTGATGCCTCCAGCTTTGTTCCATTTGCTTAGGATTGTTTTGGCTATTCAGGCTCTTTTTGGGTTTTATATGAATTTTAGAATAGTTTTTCTAATTCTGTGAGAAAGAGTCATTGGTAGTTTGCTAGGAATAGTATTGAAACTGTAGATTGCTTTGGGCAGTATGACCATGTTAACAATATTGATTCTTCTTGTCTATGAGAATGGAATGTTTTCCTATTTGTTTGTATTATCTCTGATTTTTTTCAGCAGTACATTCTCATTGCTGAGTTCGTTCACCTTCCAAGTAAGACTTTAATCCTACTTTAATCACATCTATAGAATCTTATTCTAAATATATTATACATGCACCCAACATTGGAGCACCCAGGTTCATAAAACAACTACTCCTAGACCTACAAAAAGACTTAGACTGCCACACAATAATAGCAGAAGGACTTCAAAACCCCACTGAAGAATTAGGCAGATCATCAAGGCACAAAACTAACAAAGTAACTCTGGACTTAAATTCAACACTTGAACAACTGGACCTAATAGACCTAATAGACATCTACGGAACACTCCACACATAAATTGTGGAATATGCTTTCTTCTCATCTGTACATAGAATGGACTTTAAGATTGACCACATGCTAGACCATAAAGTTAGTCTCAATAAATTTAAAAATATTGAAATCATACCAATTGTACCCTGAGTCCACAGTGGAATAAAAACATAAATCAATACCAAAATATCCCAAAACCACACAATTACATGGAAATTAAACAACTTGCTCTTGAATGCCCTTTGGGTAAACAGTGAAATTAAGGCAGAAATAAAAAAATATGTTTTGAAATAAAGGAAAACACAAACACAACATACCCAAATCTCTGGGATGCAGTAAAAGCAGTGTTAAGAGAAAATTTATGGTGGTAAACACCTACCTCAAAAGGTTAAAAAGATCTCAAATTAACAATCTTAGATCACACCTAAAGGAACTAGAAAAACAAAAACAAACTATCCTCAAAGCTAGCAGAAGAAAAGAAAAAACTAAAATCAGGGCAGAGATGAATAAAATTGAGACCCAGAAATTCATACAAAAATCAGGAAAATGAAAACATTGTTTTTCAAAAAAATAAACAAGATCTTAGACCGCTAGCTAGAGTAACAAAGAAATAGAGAGAAGATTCAAGTAAGAACAATCAGAAATGACAAAGGTGACATTACGACCAATCACACAGAAATACAAAAGACCCTCAGAAGCTATTATGAACACCTTCATACACACAAGCTAAAAAATCTGGAGGAAATAGATGTCTTTTGCAACTACTCAGATGGAACTAGAGGCCATTTTCCTAAGTAGTAACTCAGGAACAAAAAAGCAAATACCTCCTGTTCTCACTTGTAAGGGGAAGCTAAGCCATGGATACACAAAGGCATACAGAGTGGACATTGGAGACTCAGAAGTGGGGATGGTGGAAGGAGCTGAGGGACAAAAAAATCACCTGTTGGGTACAGTGTACACAGTTTAAGTGACAGGTACACTAAAAGCCCAGACTTTACCACTATACAATTCATTCAAGTAACAGAAACCACTTGTACCCCTGAAGCTATTGAAATAATAAATAAATAGGGCGAGGCGTGGTGGCTCACGCCTGTAATCCAAGCACTTTGGAGGCCAAGGCAGGCGGATCACCTGAGGCTGGGAGTTCAAGACCAGCCTGACCAACATGGTGAAACCCCGTCTTAAAAATAATAATAAATAAATAAATAAATGTTTTCTTTCTTCAATAACAAATTAACCTTAACTTACAGTAACTTTTTTACTTATAAGCTTTTTAATTTTTTTCACTTTTAAAATTCTTTTGTAATAACACTTAGGTTAACACACATTGTATACCTGTACAAAATAATGTTTTCTTTATATCCTTGTTCTGTAACCTTTTTCTATTTTTAATTTTTCTTTTTACTTTTTCAATTTTTTATTTAAAAACATACACATTAGCTATATGACTGGCAGTGCAGCAGGTTTGTTTACAATAGTTGCGCTGCAAACACGTAAATAATATGTTGCACTACAATGTCACAACCTCACTAGGCAATAGGAATTTTTCAACTCTATTGTAATCTTATGAGACAACCATTGCATATGTTGCTCATTGTTGATCAAATTATTGTTAGGCAGCACATGGCTGTGTTGTCTATTCTATACTGAAATTTACATGATTATCTCAAATGTCTTTTGTGTCGTTGTTGGACTGATACAGAGTCTCCATGTTTGCCACCAAGGCTACACTGTTCATGGGCTCATTGTGCAAGCACTATGGTAGTTAAGGACAGAGACTGGCTGGTCTCTAATGGCTGAGTTATCATGTCCACTTGCTCAATGCATTCTCTGTGGTTGATACTCTTTATTCACTGACTTCTATTCCCCCTCGTTTAGGAGTTTCCCCAGGAACATAATTCTTCCCACACTTCTGGGTCATGCTTACACACAATCAAGCAAATTTCCATGGTGCCAAAGAAGGCCTGCAGGCAGTAAAGAATGCAGGTCCTTGTGGAAGGAAGCTGTTAGCATGCCAGGAACTGTCTGCAGCTGCAGGTAGACTCATGTAAGTGAAGGCAATTTGGGGTGAGATAGTAGAATCATCTTCTATAAATAGGAAATATTGGAAATCTATGCTATAATAGAGAAAATAAACATATATACAAAGCTTCCCAAGCATAAGCAAGATTGAAAGAAATTAAATAGAATCTGTGGATAGATACAAGAAGAAGAAGATAAAGGAATGCAGCATGCAAAAGACAAATGAAGGACTAAAAGTGAAATAGGACTCAAGAAACAGAAGAATATTATCTTAGAATGTGTCTATAGAACAACTTTATTAAGAATATTGATTCAATATAAAAAGAATGCACAAGCAAGAAGATATAACAGCATGGCTATGGAAAAGGAGATACGGAATGAAAAAAAATTCATATTGAGAATACCAAAAACCTCTCACCATTATGTATCATATAAGTAACCTAGATACAGCAAGGAATAAAATAGATAAGGCTAAATAGTAAATAAATGATGTGGAGGAACATCTTAAGATAAAAAGAGTGAATACATAAGAAAAAGAAAAAAAATTAAATGAACGAAGGTAAAATGATAGAGAAAAAAGACACTTCAACTTAAATGTAGTTGGTGTCCTTGAAGTAAAGTATAAAATGGGTTTAGAGGGGGGAAATGTATTTAGACATACATAATCACATAAAATTTCCCTAAAATGAATAAAGAACAGAATCTAAAAACTTGAAAGAGCACATTAAGTACCAAGCAAAAATGATACAATGTCATGTATACCATGACATAGTCTGATTAAACTCTTAAACTTTAGAAATAAAGGGATCTGTTTGTGTACTATATTTCATAATGAAATATGTAAATTTAAAAATAAATAAGGAAAGAAACCCAGGCAGAAATTTAAAAGTCATAAGTAAGGATAAAAATGCCGGGTGACTTATCCATATCAAATTTAATTCCAGAGGACATTGAAGTAGCATATACCAGGTTCTGAAAAAAAGAAAACATAGACCCAGACATGTTGTCTGGTATAAAAACCACAGGTAAACATTTTTAAACAAAAATGTTATGCTTTCTTAAAGCACATTTTGAAAACACTATTTAATGATGAAATCCAGTCACACATCAAGACAAAAGAGTATAGGAATCTAAAATGGTAAAATCAGTGTTAAAGGCTGAATCAATTGAAAGTGGCTCTAAGCAGCCAGAGAAATACATCTCATCTCAAGCAAAACATAAGTATAGATTGAACAGTCAAACAAAAAAATCAGTAAGGGTGTAATGGAGCTGAAAAACACTGTAAATCAATCTGAAATAACTAATATTTATAGAATACTATATCCAACAACTACAGAATACACACTCTTTCCAGTGCATATGGAATGTTTATGAAGGAAGACCCATACACTAGGACATAAAATAAATCTCAATAAAATGGAATGTATTGAAATTATACAGTAATACAATTTTGTTCCATATGTGACCACAAGGCAATAATTAGAAACCAACAACAGGAAAATATCTAAAAATATCCAAATGCTTGGAACTAACTATATACTTCTAAATAACCCATAGGTAAAGAAAATTAGAAATTAGGTAAAACAATAGAAATTAGAAAATATTTTGAACTCAATGAAAATGAAAGAGCAACAAAGCAAATTTTGTGAGATGAAGCTAAAACAGTGTATAGGAAGAAATTTACAGAATTTTAATGGTTTGAACTATCATAAAAGGAGCTCTAAAGTCAACGATCAAAGCTTTGACTTTAAGCTAAGAAAAACAATAATAAGTTAAATCCAAGGTAGAAGAAAGAAAATATTAAAGTTAAGAGCTAAAGTCAGTAAAGTTGAAAATAGAAAAACTATAGATAAAAATCAATCAAAAACAAAGGCTGTTTATTTGAAAAAGTAAAATTGATAACCCTCTAGCTGGAGATACTACATTCATTAAAAAGGTAATAAAAGGCCAGAAGCAGTGGGTCATGTCTATAGTCCCAGCAGTTTGGGAGGCCAAGATGGGAGGACATTTGAGCCAAGAAGTTTGAGGTGAACCTGAGCAACACAGTGAGACCCAGTCTCAACAAAAAATTTAAAAACTACCCAGTTGTGGAGGAGCATGCCTGTAGTCCCAGCCACTTGGGAGGCTGAGGTGGGAGAATCACTTGAGCCTGGAAGTTGAGGCTGCCGTGAGCTTCACATCACTGCACTGCGGCCTGAGTGACAGAGCAAGACACTGTCTCAAAAAAAAAAGTGATAATAAGGAAATATTACAAACAATTGGTCCCATAAATTTGACAAAATAGATGAAATTTTTAAAAATTCTTTGGAAAAAACATCAAACTACTAAAACTTAGTCAAGATAAAGTAAAAACTCAAATAATCTCCTATTAAAAATTAAATTTATAATTTAAAAGCTTCCTACAAAGAAAATTTCAGTCCCAGTTGGTTTCATAGACAAATTCTATCAAACACTTAAGGAAAAAATAACATCAGTTCTAGACAAAGTCTTTCAAATAAATTTAAGAGGTGGAAATATTTCTTACTTAACTCATTCCATAATGCCAGGCTTTCTTGGATACCAAAATTAGAAAGGATTCATTTTGCAAAAAATACACAAGACTTCCATACTAAAAAAGATATTATTAGGGGGGAAAAGCCTACATATCAATATTTCACATGAATATGTACTCAAAAACCCTGAATAAATGTTTAGCAAATAAAACCCAACAATATATAATAAGGGGAATATACCATAACCAAATGATTTTCATCTCAGGAATGCAAGGTTTGCTTAACATTATTATAATATTATTGATCAATGTAATATTGCTTAGAACAAAGGAAAAACTATTGATTCTAATAAATACAGGAAATGCATTTAACAAAAATCCAACATCCATTTATAATAAAAACTTTCAGGAATCTAGGAAAAAATGGAAGTGTTTTCATCTAATAAAGAGCATCATTGAAAAACCTACAACTAACAACATCCTTAAAAGTAGACTTTCATTCTACTTTCATTCTAACATCAGGAAGAAGGCAAGGATACCCTTTTAACCATGTTCATTCAGTATTATACTAGACTTCTTAGCCATTATAATCAAGCAAGAAAAAGGAATAGAAGATATACCTACTGAAAAGAAAGAAACAAAGCAGTCCTTGTTCAGCAATGATATGATTATATATGTAGAAAGTCCTAAGAAATCTACAAAAAGAATACTAAAACTAATAAAGGACAGTATAATAAAAGTCAATGTATAAAATTAATTTATATTTCTGTATACTAATAATGACATATTAAAAATTGGAAGTTTAAAAACATCATTTAAATGTCACAAGCAATCTATTACAGGATCCATTTGGCAAAAAATATACAAGACTTGCATACTGAAAACTACAAAAAAATGGTGAAAATAATTTTAAAGGCCCGAATAAAAAATGTATACTATGTTTATGAATTGGAAGGCTCAAATTGTTAAGATGTCATTTCTTTCCAAATTGATTTATAGATTCAATGCAGCTCCAATCAAAATCTAAGTAGGTATTTCTATAGAAATTGACAAGCTGATTCAAACATTTATATGAAAATTGCAAAAGACCTAAAATAGTTAAAACAACTTTACAGAAGAAAAACTGAGAGGATTTATATCATTTGATTTCAAGACTTACTGTAAAACAATAACAATCAAGATCTTCTATTGACAGATAGATAAAAAGATACGTCAGTGGAATACAGTAGACAGTCTAGAAATAGGTTCATACCTTTGAGGGTAACATCTATCTTTTATTTTTATAGACACTGTTAAGAAAATGAAAGGAGAAGCCACAGACTGGGAGAAATTTTAATGTATCTGTTACATATTACATAACTTCTATCAAGAATATATAAAGAATTTACAACTCAATAAGAAATTTACAACAGAATTTTGAAATGGGCAAAATATTTGAATAGACACTTTGCAAAACTGGATCTACAAATGGCCAATACACACATGAAAATATGCTCAATATTAGCAATGATTAAAAAAGTTAAATTAAAACCACAGTGTGTTATCAATGCATATCCAATAATATGATGCTATTAAAAGGACTGCCAGAATTAGCCAGGCGTAGTGGCACGTGCCTGTAATCCCAGCTACTCAGGAGACTGAGGCAGGAGAATCGCTTTAACCTGGGAGGCGGAGGTTGCAGTGAGCCGAGATCGCACCACTGCACTCCAGCTTGTGTGACACAGCAAGACTCTGTCTCAAAAAAAAAGGACTGCCAATGCCAAGTATTGATAAGAAGCAACTGAAGCTCTTATGCATTGAGGCGAAGATATAAAAAATACCATGGCTTTGCAAAATAATTTGGCTGTTTCTTATATGGTGTGATATATTTTTACCATGTGACCCAGAAATTCTAAGTATTTTTCTCAAGAGGAAAAACAGTTGAACAAAAGGACTTGAACATAATAGAAGTTTATTCACAACAGGCAAAAACTAGAAACAACACAAATGTTCATCAACAAGTGAATGGGTAAATAAGTCATGTTATATTCATACAATGGAATTCTGCTCAGCAAATTCAAAGTTTAACAACTGATACACACGATAACATAGATGAATCTAAAAAATGTTATATCTTAACTGTGGTGGTGGTTACACAGGTGTAAAAAGTGAATGTATTTTATTGTATGTAAATTAAACATTTATAAATTTGCTTTTAAAAATAAGCCAGTATCAGACTTTCTAACAGAAAGATCAGCCTGACAATGCCTGAAGCTACTGATTTATCTTGACATCACAAAAAGATATTCAGGTAATCAAACATGTTTTTCTCCTGACATAATGCGATAGATACAATAGGACAGTTTTTTTTTGAGATGGAGGTTTGCTCTTGTTACTCGGGCTGGAGTGCAATGGAACAACCTCAGCTCTCTGCAACCTCTTCCTCCCAGGTTCAAGCAATTCTCTTGACTCAGCCTCCCAAGTAACTGAAATTACAGGTGTCCCCCTCCACACCCAGCTAATTTTTTTGTATTCTTAGTAGAGACAGGGTTTCACCATGTTGGCTGGGTTGGTCTCAAACTCCTGACCTCAGGTGATCCATCCACTTCAGCCTCCTAAAGTGCTGGGATTACAGGTGTGAACCACTGCACCCAGCTGCAATAGGACATTTAAAACACCATTTACGTAATGTTCTTGCCAGAAAATCAACCCTGAATCTATATAGTATCTAGATCCAAATACCAGTTTAAAGACAAAGGACAGAGAAACTTGTTAAACTATTAAGAGGTGTACAATCAGCAGAAACCAGAATGTGGGAAACTCTAGATGATAAATAAATGATGTGTTTTCTTCAACAAGTAGATTACAAAGGAAATTAAAAGGGTGAGGAAGTCTATAAAATTGTCTTACTGTGAGTCTCCTAGTAAAGACAGCCTGCGGGAAAGCTTATTCCAGGAAATGAGGGGAAGGGGAAACAGAAGAGAAAATAGGTCAATAAAAGAGTGTGCATTTCTGACCTGCCACATTTGGTGCCAAGTGTGCAGTCTTGAGGGGCTGTCTTCTGAGACACAATTTGAGCTACAGCCTACTTAGGAAGAGGAAGATGGAAGAATTGATGCACTAGCTCCCATCACCCGTTGATCAAATGTTTACCTTTGAGTGTTGACAACCACAAACTTCCCTGTTGCACATTCATGGGTCCCAAAATAACTCACACTTCATGGAAAAGGAATTCCCAAGAAGGAATGCAGGAAGCCCATGGCATGGGCGTGATGCCTCACCACTGTTGGGTTTTGTTTATGTGAAGCCTGTGACTAAGGCAACTGGAATGAAACAAGTGGCCAAGGGCCTGGGGAAAGGTGGCTGAGAGGATCTGAGGTGGTGAGCCTGAAAGGGGCTTGATACATAGACTTAAGAGACATATTAACCAAACACAAAGTGAGGACCTTGCTTGGATGCCTATTCAAACAAGTTGTAGAAAAAACATTTATGAGATAATTGGAAGAAATTGAAAAATTGAAAAATGACTGGATATTTAATATTAAAGAATTATATTTGAGTTACAGTAACACTACTATGTTTATCATTTACAGATGCATGCTGAAGAATTTGTGAAGTAATAAGATGTCCAGTATTTGCTTCTAAATAATCTATCGGGTTTATTTAGAGACAGAGGTAAAGATAACCAAAGCTGGCCATGTGTTGATAATGATTAAAGCTATATGCTTATTATATGAAATTTTTTATACCCTTTTGTTTACTTCTTCCTGTTTAAAATAATCCACTGTATATTTTTAAAACTATTTCACTAAGAGTTTTTATGTTAAAAGTTCTGGTACGTAGGTGGGTTGCTCCCACTTAGAGGAAACAGCAATATGCTGACTTTAAATCTCTTTTCTTGGACTGGTCAGAGTTCCCAGAGAAGATCCTCTCAAATCCCTGCCTGCAGGGTATATTTCTGATGCAAGAGCTCTGGGAACAAATGAAAGACAGACTTGGGGTAGTCTCACCATTCAAAATGCCCAATTTCACTTATCTCCCTGTTTTTAGTATGGTACCCCTGACCTCAACTGTGTTTGATATCCCTCAGCCTCCTCTGTTCTCCCTCTCCAGAGAATAAACCTCCTATCTTCTTCTGCAAGCAGAATGAGCATTTGCCCAGCTATGCAGATAAGGAAGAATGGATCTCTCAGTCTCTAGATCTTCAACCAATCCTGTTTTAGAGGCGGGGGTGAGCAACCTACTCTCTATTCCAGAGACTTTTGGGGATTCAGCATCAAAAATCATGCTGCTTCTTAGTGTTTCCTAAAGTCAATTTAAAGTTAATGTTTTGGGGACCTTATCCATCTATTTCCTAAGTTCTAAAATGTTGATGTTGGGTTAGTTTATGTCTTTTTACAAGAAAAATCAATTTACTGACATTTTAGTAGAATTTAAAGAAGCAGCAAAACTAAAGCAACAGATTTATAAGGACATAATTCATATACCATCCAACTCATTGAATTAAAATGTAAGCTCAATGATTTTTAGTATATTCACACAGTTGTACAACTACCACCAACACCAATTTTAGAAAATTGTCATCAACCCAGAAAGAAACCTTATACTCATTAGCAGTCACTCCCAATTTCCTTCCAAACTCCAAGCCCTAAGCAACCACCAATCTATTTTATGTCTCCCGAAACATTTGCCTATTTGGGCACTTAATATAAATACAATAATATAATATGTGGTCCTTTGTGACTAGCTTCTTTCACTCAGCATATTTTCAATATTTATTCAGAATGTAGCCTGTATCAATACTACCTTTAATTGCCAAATAATATTCCATTTTATAAACATATCACATTTTATATATCCATTTATCAATTGATGAACATTTGAGCTGTTTCTACTTTTTGGCTGTTATGAGTAATGCCATATGGACATTCTTTTTTAACTTTTATTTTGGGTTCAGAGGTACATGTGCAGGTTTGTTATGTAGATTAATTATGTGTTACAGGAGTTTGGTGTACATATTATTTCATCACTGATGTAATAAGCATAGTACCCAGTAGACAGTTTTTCAATCCTCTCTCCACCCACCTTCCACCCTCAAGTAGACCCCAGTGTCTGTTGTCCCCTTCTTTGTGTCCATGTGTACTCAATGTTTTGCTCCCACTAATAAGCAAGAGCATGTGGTATTTAGTTTTCTGTTCCTGTGATAGTTTAAGAGTATGTTCTCCAGCTCCATCTATGTTACTGAAAAGAACATTATCTCATTCTTTTTATGGCTGCATAGTATTCCATCATGTATATGTGCCATATTTTCTTTATCCAGTCTACTGTTGATGGGCATTCAGATTGATCCCATGACTTTGCTATTGGGAATAGTGCTGCAATTGCACATATGTCTGGGTGTCTTTATGGTAGAACAATTTATATTCCTTTGGGTATATACCCAATAATGGGATTGCTGGGTCAGTTTTGTTTTAGGTTCTTTGAGAAATTGTCAAACTGCTTTCCACAGGGGCTGAACTAATTTACATTCCCACAAGCAGTGTATAAGCGTTCCCTTTTTCTCCACAGCCTTGCCAGCTTCTGTTATTTTCTTTTGACTGTTTAATAATAGACATTCTAACTGGTGTGATATGGTATCACATTTTGGTTTTGATTTCCATTTCTCTGATGATTAGTGATGTTGAGTATTTTTTCATATGCTTCTTGGCTGCCTGTATGTCTTTTCCTGAGAAATGGCTATTCATAGTCCTTTGCCCATTTTTTAATGGAGTTGTTTGGTTTTTGCTTGTTAATTTGTTTAAGTTTCTTATATATTCTGGATATTAGACCTCTGTTGGATGCATAGTTTGCAAATATTTTCTCTCATTCTGTTGTCTGTTTACTCTGATGAAAGTTTCTTTTACCGTGAAGAAGCTCTTTAGTCTAATTAGGTCCAATTTGTCAATATTTGTTTTTGTTGCAATTGCTTTTGGCATTTTCATCATGAAATCTTTGCCAGGGCCTAGGTCCAGAATGGTATTTCCTAGGTTATCTTCCAAGGTTTTTATAGTTTTACATCTTACATTTAAGTCTATAATTCGTTTTGAGTTTATTTTGTGTATGGTGTAAGGAAGAAGTTCAGCTTCAATCTTATGCCTATGGTTAGCACCATTTATGGAATAGGGAGTCCTTTCCTCAATGCTTGTTTTTGTCAGCATTGTCAAATATCAGATAATTGAAGGTATGCAGCTTTATTTCTGGGCTCTAGCAAGTCAAATCCAGCAGCACATCAAAAAATTAATCCACCATGATCAAGTAGGCCTCATCCCTGGGATGCAAGTTTAGTTTAACATAAACAAATCAATAAATGTGATTCACCATATAAACAGAACTAAAAGAAAAACCACATAACTGTCTCAATATATGCAGAAAAGGCTTTTGATAAAATTTAACATCCCTTTATGTTAAAAATTCTCAACAATCTAGGCACTGAAGGAACATACCTCAAAATAATAAACACACAGCCAACATCATACTGAATGGATGAAAGTGGCAAAAGGTACTGAAACATACAAGTATGTTTCAGATAAACCACAAATAGTATAACCCACTAACAGCTCATTAATTCACTTTCTTTTTTTTTTGAGATGGAGTCTCACTCTGTCACCCAGGCTGGAGTGCAGTGGCATGATCTCGGCTCACTACAACGTCCACCTCCTGGATTCAAGTGATTCTCCTGCTTCAGCCTCCTGAGTAGTTGGGACTACAGACATGTGCCACCACACCTGGCTACTTTTTGTATTTTTGGTAGAGACAAGGTTTCCCCATATTGGCCAGGCTGTTCTCAGACTCCTGGACTCAGGTGATCCACCCACCTCAGCCTCCCAAAGTGCTGGAATTACAGGTGTGAGCCACTGTGCCCAGCCTTAAGAAGTAATTTGAAGCCAGATCACAAAGTGCCTCAATAGCCATGCTAAAGAGCTTAGACTTTATTCTATAGACCTGTGCTTCTCAAACTTTAATGTGCATTTGAATCTATGAAAATGCAGATTTTGATTCTGTAGGTCTGGTGTGAGATTCTACATTTTGAGCAAGTTCCAATGTGAAGCCAATGCTGTTGCTCCAATGATCACACTTTGAGGAGCAAAGCTAGAATGCAGTAGGAGCCATTATACGTTTCCATGCACACATAATTCAGCCAGTTTAAGAAGGCTGGCTCTGACTACAACGCAAACAGGTACAAACAATATTAAGAGCCAGTAAAAACTAAAGCTCCTGAATTTCCTTAGAGTTGATATACATAGTTACAACATGTTCTCCAGTGGTGTCCAAATGCAGAAAAAGGGAAGCCGAGAAACAGAAAGAGAGCTTACCCCATGGAGTACACTGGCCACCCACCTACTGCCCTCCCCAAGATGTTTGCTGGAGGAAGGCTGTTTGCTGATGACTGACTGGACTTTCTAGCTGAGCATCTCAGGGCCTCAGAACCTCCACAGCCAGCCTCCAGTCTTTTTGCCCCTTTAGAAGTGACTAAAGGGCAATACTCCAGAATTTCCATTGGGTAGCTTTGGGCTATCAAAACAGCAGAGACTGTGGGGAAAACAAAGAATGATCTTATGCTCTTTAGAAATGCCAAAGAGTTTAATAATATACTTAACACGTCTGGCCCCTTGCCTGCACATGCTTGCGCCATGACTGTTACAGGCAAATTATCTTTGTGTAGCTAAGCAGAATGAAGCCTGAAGCATCTTCTTTTTAGGATCTCACTTATGCTTGCATTTAACATGCCTGGTAGTTCTAAACAGGAAGAATTAGGGGAAGGAAAAGCCTTAATACTATCTTTTAAAGTGATTTAATTTTCCCAAAATTATAAAAGTGCTACATTATTGTAAAAAAAATTAATTGCAGAAAATATAAAGAAGTAGAAATAAAAATGATTAACATTCCAACCTCCAATAATTACTATTAATTTTTTTTTGGAGGGGAGAGGAACGGAGTCTCCCTCTGTGTACCAGGCTGGAGTGCAGTGGTGCGATCTCAGCTCACTACAACCTCCACCTCCCAGGTTCAAGCAATTCTCCTACCTCAGTCTTCTGGGTAGCTGGGATTACAGGCGTGCACCACCATGCCCTGCTAATGTTTGTATTTTAGTAAAGACAAGGTCTCACCATGTTGGCCAGACTAGTCTCAAAATCCTGACCTCAAGTGATTTGCCTGGCTGGGCCTCCCAAAGTGCTGAGATTATTCAAATATTTTGATGTACTTCTTCTCGTGTTTTCTTTCTTTCTTTTATAACAGATATTCTGCTTACTGCTCTTTCCTCTTAATGTCACAAAATGAGCATTTCTTCTGCTGTATCATTTTGTAAACAAATTTTTTTTTAAATCGCTGATTATAAAGCAAGTTGCACTACCAAGTTTCTTTTAGGAGAATATGTAAAAATTCTCCTCTTTTCTACATTTGCTTGTGTTTTCAATCAAGTAACTTGGTATGTAGTTAGGCCTAGAAAACATGATTAATGAAGATTATATAATATTCTATAAAATGTATATTACACAATTTAATCACCATTACACAATTTAATCAATCCACCTTTTTCTTTAAAACAGATCATTCAACAAATTTTTACTAACACTGTGACAGGCATTGTTCTAGGTTTTGGAATCAGGAAATCCCTGCCCTAATGGAGATTACACCTTAATGGGGTGTCAGTGAATTTTTGAAAAATTATTGAATTGCAGTGGTGTTTGCTTCAGCAATCAAAGTGGAGCATAAAGGAGTGGAGAGTGACCGGGCAGCAGTGGAGTAACATAGGTGTGGGAGGTCGCAGAAGTCACTCTGAGCAGGCGAAGGATGCGGAGAAGAGGGTCCCGCGCAGACCTGGGGAAGCGCATTCCAGGCGAGGTTATGGCAAGTGCAAGGCCCTGAGACAGGGATAAGCCTGGTGAGGAGGCTCCTTTGGCAACACACAGGGCGGTGGGGAAAGGGGTGGGTGGGGTAGTCATGGAGGCAGGCAGGGCCATCGTGCAGGGCCTTGCAGGCCACAGGAAGGAGCAGAGGTTGATTTTCTGTGTAATGGAAAGCCCCAGAGGAGGAGCACTATAATCAAATTTACTTTCTAAATGATTTCTTCTCTGGTTACTGTGCATAGAAGAACCCCACTCCTTGATAATGGCCTAGATACCTCTAGAAGAAACTGAGAAAATATTTTTGTAATTTTGGAATAGGGAATACAAGACTGATGCCTCCGTTCACACATTCACACATTTTGAATGCTAATAGTGTGCCAGGTATGGTGACAAGCCCCAGGAATACAGTGGTGATGAAACTCTGTCCTTGTGGAATTTATAAACCCATTTGACAACATAGATATTGATGACTTCTGAATTGCACAAAAAGAAAAACAAATTAAAGACAAAAACAGAAAGCCACAATAAAAACAAAAAATGACAAATGGGGAAGTGCATAAAGGGTCTAATTTTCGAACCTTATACACAGTTCTTATAAACCAATAAAAAAAAGATAAACAGTCCATTAAAACATGTCGGCAAAAAAAAGAATAGACAGCTTAAAAACAAATAAAAAACAGCCAATTAACAAAAGCATTTCCAACTGCAATGATAGTTCAACAAGCACAAACTGTAAAAAGCCAGATTATTAATATTTATTGTTGTGAGTAGAAACTTGAAAATACTTTTCGGGGAGTAATTTTTTTTTTTTGACACTGAGTCTTGCTCTTTCGCCCAGGCTGGAGTACAGTGGTGTGATCTTGGCTCACCACAACCTCCACCTCCCAGGTTCAAGCAATTCTCCTGCCTTAGCCTTCCAAATAGCTGGGATTACCGGCACCCACCACCACACCTGGCTAATTTTTGTATATTTAGTAGAAACAGGATTTCACCATGTTGGCCAGGCTGGTCTCAAATTCTGGATCTCAGGCAATCTGCCTCCCTCAGCCTCCCAAAGTGCTGGGATAAAGGCATAAGCCACGGCACCCAGCTCTTGGGTAGTAATTTAGAAATGTCCATCAAAATGTGTACAGGTAGATTTGGTGGACTGTAAACCCTGTGGCCCGCCTGAAGGGTGTGCCATCCCTTCTCTGCCTTGGTATAGTCACAGACTAAGAGCATGTGACCTACAGTCCCCAATAAAATGGTTTTTTTTGTTTGTTTTTTTTCTGAGACTTTAGATCTTGACCATTAGGATAGAAGAAAGAGGTGGAGTTTACTCAGCCCACAGTCACCAGTGACCCTCGGGCCCAAGCTGGCCCTACTACAAGGGCATTCATTTGCTTTGTGATTCTGGTCCCCCACTGCTGCAGTGGTTCTTGCCCATCTTCAGAGTTGATTTTCCATTTTCTTTAGAGTCTGTGAGTCCCGACTTGTCCTTCCGGTATGTTCCATTTTGCTTACGTTAGCAAGAAGGTGTTTCGTTGGACTGCAACCCAAAAATTCTCATATATCGACTAAACTCTTTCACAGTTGTTACTTCCTAGAAGTGAGAACAAAGGAGGAATGAAGAGGACGATGGGTATGGGGAAGGGAAGGGGAGTGATATGATACTATTACATTGGTTTTTGTTTTTGTTTTTGTGACAGAGTCTTGGTCTGTCACCCAGGCTGGAGTACAGTGGCGCGATCTCAGCTCACTGCCACCTCTGTCTCCTGAGTTCAAGCAATTCCCCTGCCTCAGCCTCCCAGGTAGCTGGGATTACAGGTGTGTGCCACCACTCCCAGCTAATTTTTTTGTATTCTTAGTAGAGACGGGATTTCGCCATGTTGGTCAGGCTGGTCTTGAAACCCCTGACCTCAGGTGATCCGTCCTCCCTGGCCTCCCAAAGTGCTAGGATTATAGGTGTGAGCCAATGAGCCCCGCTTACATTGGTTTTTAAAATACGATTCACTGCTTATATTATTATAATAATTTAAATGCAGAAATAAAGAAAAAAAGAGAGAAGAAGAGTAAGCAGGAATTGAGGAAATAATGAGTCGCCTGTAATGTTACTAATCTGGGAGGACTATTCTCAACAGTTTGGTGCATACACACACAAATTTGTACATGTATGCATGTGTAAGGGTGTGTTTGCATGCACACACACACATTTATTTATATACGCATATATTAAAATGGGCTTTTACTATATTTGGAGAGTTTCTTTGTCAATCAACAATATATTGAAAATGCTTATTTGATGGGATGTGATGGCTCTCACCTGTACTCTCAACACTTTGGAAGGTGGAGGCGGGTGGATCCCTTGAGCTCAGGAGTTCAAGACCAGTCTGTGCAACATGGCCAATCCCCATCTCTACAAAAATACAAAAATTAGCTGGCGTGGTGTCATGCACCTGTAGCCCCGGCTACATCTCTTGAGCCCTGGAGGTGGAGGTTGCAGCGAGCAACCATTGTACTCTAACCTGAGTGACAGAATGAAACTCCATCTCAGAAAAGAAAAAAGCTTTTTCATATCACCAAATACTACTAGATTGTTAATGGCACTGAAGTCTTCACTTATCTGGATATAACATAATTTGTTGAATTGATAGCTTACTATTGAAATTTTAGGTTGTTTCTACATTTCCAATATTATTATTTAAGTGGACATAATAACAATGCAATAAATGATCTTTGATTGGTCATTGTTCAGAAATGTAGTTATAAAGATATTTGAGGGACAACTGGAGAAATTAGATTATGAAATGGATGTTAGGAAATTGTAGCTAATTTTGTTAGTATAATTTGTGGTATTATAGCTGTAAAAAATGTTATTTTTAGAGTTTCACACAGACATACTTAGAGTTGAAGTGTCACACTTTCTGAAAATTAGTTGTAAATGTTTAGCAACAATGAAAAATGGATGAATAGATGATAAGCAGATGAGAGAAAGAGAAATAGATGAAGCAAATATGGCAAAATAGTAGCAAGCATGAAATCTAGGCAGGTGGTGGATACGTGAGTAATCACTGAAATATTCTTTCTACTGTCCTATTTGACATTTTTCATAATACGAAGTTTTCTTTAAGAATATCAAATATTTCACAAAATTTTCTGGAGGGTTCAAATTTGAGGTAAAAAAAGACAATGAAAAAGATCGTTGTCATACATCTTTGCACTTTTAAATAATATTCTTAAGATAGATTGCTCAAAGTGAATTTCTGGATCAATGAGTCTATATTAATTTAAGCCTTTTGATACAATAATACAATATATTATTAAATTACCTCTCAGAAAAATTTTAGTATTTGCATTCCTAATGATAAAATATTTGCATACAAGAATGTGTATTTCTCCATATCCTCATCATCACAGAGTACTTACTATCAAAAAAGCTTTGATAAGCAAAACCTGTCCTGAATTTTATGTTGTCATGTATTTAGTTTGTAATATTCATAATTTAAATGTCACTTACAGTAATTCTATGAATTTCCTGTTCATGTTCTTTGTTCTTTTTTTGTGATTATCTGATTTTTAAATTGATGATTAAGGTCTCTTTATATATTAAGAAAAATAATTCTGTGTCTGTCATTCTGTCGTATATATTGCCATTTCTTTTTTCTTTTTTTTTTTTTTTGAGATGGAATCTCACTCGCTCTGTTGCCCAGGCTGGAGTGGAGTGCAATGGCACAATCTCAGCTCACTGCAACCTCGGCCTCCTGGGTTCAAGTGATTCTCCTGCCTCAGCCTGCAGAGTAGCTGGGACTACAGCCGCCTGCCACCACACCCAGCTAAGTTTTGTATTTTTAGTAGAGATGGCATTTCATCATTTTGGCCAGGCTGGTCTCGAACTCCTGAACTCAGGTGATTCACCTGCCTTGGCCTCCCAAAGTCCTGGGATTACAGGTGTGAGCCACCACACCAGGCCTCATTTCTTCATATTTTGTCATTTATTTGTTAACTATGTGTTTTTTCCCCAAATAGATCTTTTTAATTTCAAGTCTTTTCTTAATGATTGTGCTTTATGATTTTGATCCCAAGATTAAATATTTATCTATTTTTGTATTTAATTAATGTCTCCCTTTACATTAAGTACTTTAATGTTACGGGAATGTACTTTATTATAAGGTATGCCCTAGTGAGCTAACTTTATTTTTCCAAATGGCTAACTAGTTTCCCTTATAATATCTTAAATTCAAATGTGTGTATTTAATTCTGTTTCTGCAGTTCCTATTGTCTGTTCATTTATCTGTTTATCTGTTTCTGAGCCAGTTCCATACAATTTCATGTACTTTAGCACTACAATATATCTTAATCTCTGATAAAACAGAGCCTTATGATTCACTTCCTGTTCAACATTTTCTTTTGTTTTCTCCTGTGTTAATTCTTCCATGTGAACTTCAGAAGCATTTTGTTAAATTCTAAGAGAAATTCTGACATTTTGATCGAAAATGTTACAGCTATAGATATTAGGGGAGAATTTACATCTTTGCTATAGAAAGCCTTCTATCTAGGAAAATAATGTGTCTCTGTATTTAATCAAGCCTTTTTGTTCTCTCAGGGAAGTTTTTAGTTTTTTTCAGGCAAGACTTAAACATTTTAAGTTTATTCCTACTTACTTTGAATTTTTTGCTTCTTTTTACAACTTTATGATTTTTTTCTATTTTATTTTCTAACAAAGGTTTCATCTTTTTTTTTTTATCATCTAGTCAATCTGTAATTTAAAGTGGCTTATGGAGTGAGATAAAGAACTAACACTTCTCTTCCCTGAATAGATGGGCTTTTTTTCAAGTAGCTGCTGCCACAGAATATTTACTCACCAAAAAAAGTTAATACAAAAGTACATATACAGGCTGGGCACAGTGGCTCACGCCTGTAATCCCAACACTTTGGGAGGCCGAGGCAGGCAGATCACCTGAGGTCAGGAGTTCAAGACCAGCCTGGCCAACATGGTGAAACCCCATCTCTACAAAAATACAAAAATTATCTGGGCATGATGGTGGGGCCTGTAATCCCAGCTACTCTGTAGGCTGAGGCGGGAGAATCACTTGAACCCAGGAGGTAGAGGTTGCAGTGAGCCAAGATTGCGCCATTGTACTCTAGCCTGGGCGACAGAGTGAGACTCTGTCTCAAAAAAAAAAAAAAAGTACATAAACACTGTGATTGTAATTATGTAAAAACATACTAGCATATTGACAAAGATTAGAAAATAATATATAAAACCGGAAAGTAGTTTTTTGTAAGAGTAATTTTTTTTGTATTTAAATTGGTTTTCTTTATAATCTTGTTTTCACAATTGATATAAACTGGATATTGAAGAGTTCATTTTTCCTCATCATCCTTTTTGCCTTTTTCTTTAAGTTTTTTTCCAATAATAATTTGAATGTGACAGTTTCTTGTATTTCACATTATGTGCTTAATGCTTTCAGGTGTTAATTGAGTGGCATTTCCCAAGCTAGACAACCTGGTGCCTGATTAAAATACGAGAAGAAAAAAGGAGAAATCCATGGATGCCCTCAAATATTAAATTCTGGGATAAGGACTTCTTTATGGCTTAAGTCATGCAGGGTTTTTCTCCTTGCCAAGAAATGTGAAACTAATATTGTTCTGTGTGCCATGGACATTAAAAGGGTTTTGGAAGAATCACAGCTCCTTTTGACAAACGCCTGCCGCTCCATGGCCTGAAAGCGACTTCCCCCTCCTTTTTCAGGCTGTGTGTCTCTATTTGTTTCTCCTGTGACATTTTTAGAAATTTCTCTTTCTTCATTCGTTGAACTCCATGTCTTAGCATCTCTGTCACCCTTAGAGTTACTTCCTGTCATGCTTTCTTCTCTCAGTCTTCCCTTTTTTGGTGGAAAGCAATTTCCGATACAGATGTACATAAAGATCCCTGTGTTCCAAGCAGAATTAGGAGTGGATTCTCTTCCTTTTCAAAAAGACTACCAAGCTATTGCCATTGAGGAACATCTCATCCTACATTATAGGTGAAGTAGAAGCAGAATGGGATACGGTTATTATTACCTGCATCAAAGAGAGTGGTGGATTTTCTAAAGTGCTCAGAAGAGATAAATTGATATATTAAAGAGTGCTGATAGAATACCTGAGTGGCCTAGCATCATTTGAACAAAAACTAGTTCACATAAGTAACCTTTCCGTATAACTGAAGATTCTCACTGCTGGTCCAACTATTGTATTTTAGTATACTATAGGGATGATCTCAAGGCTTGTAAAATTTAGGGTCATCTGCCCCTGCATTCAATAGCTTCACACCCCTACACTTTCCTAAAATTAGGCCTTTCTTTTGCCAGACTCTAGGTTGTTCCCTTTCTTCCCATCAGATTCGCCTCTCTCGAGCAGCATCCCACCTCCTTAATTTAATTCTACTCTATTGTGGCCTAGAAACTAGATGAAAACAATTGCTGAACTCTGTCCCAATGAAAACCTAAGAAAATTCTGGGGCATGGGCCAGGCGTGGTAGCTCATGCCTGTAATCTCAGCAATTTGGGAGGCTGAGGCAGGCGGATCACCTGAGGTCAGGAGTTCAAGACCAGCCTGGCCAACATGATGAAACCCTGTCTTTAAAAAATAAATAAATAAATAAATAATTAAAAAAAGGAAAATTCTGGGACATGTTTGTTAGTTGTCCCCTGCTATGGCTTTGGGAGATTTAATGTCTCCTAAAATCTTTCTTCCTTGGTAGGACCACATAGGAATAACACACCATTCATTCATTCATTCATTCACTCGCTCACTTATTTGCTTGTTCAATGAAAAATTATTTTGGAATAATGCTCCTTTCACTATGCCAGATACTGGACATACACTGGTAACTAGGACAGACAACTATTCTTTGCATGCAAGGAGTTTAAAATTTAGTTCTACAAATGGATATTGCAAACTGAGCTTCAAAAAGTACAATGAAAGCATAGACCAGGAGAACTTTTCTACATAGATCAATTGATAATTCAAATTTCAAAAAGAAATTTAAAAAGCCCAACATTTCAAAAGGACAAATTTGCCACCAGGAAACCATAATAGTCCTATTAGAGGCATGAGTCAGAGGCTTTTCAGGGAATAAGTTGTTTCTGGCAGAGGAGGCTGGTTCTGGAAGCAGGTCCAGTCCCGTGCACGGTCTCACTCTCCAGGGCTGCAGGAAGATCTGTCTCCAATCCTCTCACACACCCCACCCATCCCTGGAGCTTCTCTTCACACTGAATCTGTACAAATCCCTTTGCTACTGGAGGAAGATATGAATATAGCTGCTGGGGGACTTGAATTTGTACCCATACCTGGTTGAGCCAGGCAGGAGAAAGGTACCATGATACCTGGCTTCTCCAAAGGGTTGCAGAAGTCAGACAAGGGGCCTCACTTTCAAGAATAAATAAAATGGGGGGATATGGAGCCCTCTCTGGACAGTTTCAAATTCAAAGAGACAGCTAAGAAAGAGAAGTGTGAAAATTTCCATGAGATGAGTATCATGGTCGCTGGTAAAAACATCAAGTTCACAATTTAAGAAAGTCTGAACCAGTATTTCTATCCTTTCCTTACAGTTCCAAATTTTGTGCCAGAAATTGAAAAGCCTTACTGTCTCCACCAGTGCACCTCCCCAAACCTCCCACTTTGTGTATGTTTGTGAAGAGATTATAAGCAGTTGGCTTTCCTAACGACTCTTGACAATAAGCAGGGCAATGGGCTAAATTACTTAAAAATGATTTAAAAAAATCTGGAAAAACATTTAACAAGCTAACTGGTGGTCCTGTTGTGTTCCAAAATGAGAGACATTCAAAACAAGGGCCTTTCTGCTTCTTATTCAAGCAGAAACTCAAGATATCAAGCCCCAAACCAGGGCCCCCGGAGCAGGGAGATGAGGTCACGGCTGACCACATGAGTGGACGTTGTCCAAGAAAACTCTTTGAAGGTATCCCTTATGGTGACTGAACAGATTGTCCCCTGAGGTTCAAGCAAACACAGATAAAAAACGCTTGGGGGGAAAAAGCCACTGGCATGGCACAGGGATGATAAACACCTGCTGATTTCAGCTACTCAATGCAGGCTTCAGGCCATTTTTCCTTAACTCAGTCCTATGTCCACCCTAAACTCCAGAACCCTCCGTTGTGAAGAGTAAGAGGCTGATGGGTGTCCGTTCAATCTGCTGGTCATGAAAATTACATGAAAGCGTCCTTCCACTTCATAAGAACCCAGGAATTAAAAATGCAAATTTAATCAGGGACTCCAGGCTCTCCACTCATCCAGAATAATTCTTCCTAAAAAGTCCCTTTCACTACCCATTGCTCAGAATCCTGCACAGTTCTCCCATGTCCAATATAAATGCTTTATAAACAGCCTTGCTGACGTAAGCTTGCTCCTGGGGACACAAGCGGTCTGTTCATTTGCAGAATGTTTCCACATTTTCCCATATATCTTGATGTCCACACCTGTGTCTGAGCACAAACTACCTTCTCTGCGAGGTGCTCATGCCCACTTGGACCTCAAGGGGAGTATGATACCGGACTTTTTCATGCAGCCCTCTCTCCCATAATTGACACTTAATTTCTGCCCAATTTTTCATAGTTATCTTCACTTCAGGGAGTGAGGAGATCCAAGTAACCCCAAGATCGCGGTGTCTGTGACCTAAAGTAAACATATGCAGAAAACTAGTTGCCCAAAACCTTGTTCGGACTCCAGCATAAGAAAGGCAGGGTATTCAAAACCAAACTTTCCCACGGAAGTCCAATCTTTGGGACATAGAGATTATTAAAGTCTCTAGGGCTGTGCAAGTGTCAGCAGTCAAGCTGATTATACCATAGAGAGAGGTGGTCTGTGAGTTTCCTTCCCTCTCCCATCCTCCCTACCTGCCTTTGAATAGTTTGCATTGAGTTGGCAGTCAAATGTCCACCTTTCTATCTGAGTCTTCTTCCATGAGCTATTCTATCCTTGCAGTATCTTTTACATCAACCTATATCCACCCATAAGCTTGTATACTTCCAGGCTTTTCCCTCTTTTTTACCATACCTGGAACATCTTTGTCCTCCTCTCCTCCTAGGAAATGTCTCACCAGCCTTTCCAATGTTCAGCTCAAATGTAACTTTTTTCTTCATCCTCTCTTTACTGCACTCTTACATAATATTAACTACTCCCTCTTCCCTATCCTCAAGCTATCTTAGTCTTACTCTGTTTTAGAACTCAACAACTGTATATGGTCAACTGTTTATATATCTACCACCCCAAGCCCCCTGGAGAGGAAGGACTGTCTAATTTATTCTTTATATCCCCAGTTCCTAGCCTTGTGCCAAGCACATAGTAGATGTTCTTAATGTATGGAATTGAATGTGAAGTGCCCAGAGGTTCTTGAAATAAGCCAGGTGCCATTCTGTTCCACATAGGTGGAAGAGGCCCAGCCTCAGGCAATATTCTGCCACTTCTGCTGCTTGCTGGAAGACCTTTTGACTCTCCCATGTCACCACCCAATTTCTTCCTTTTTATCCCAGCTCTGACATCCACTTCTGGTTCTGCTTATTCTGCAGACCCATTGCAGGCCAACTTCTCAAGTATTAGTCACCTTTTTATTTTTTTAATTTTTTTTTTTATTTTTTGAGACGGAGTTTCGCTCTTGTTACCCAGGCTGGAGTGCAATGGCGCAATCTCGGCTCACCACAACCTCCACTTCTTGGGTTCAGGCAATTCTCCTGCCTCAGCCTCCTGAGTAGCTCCGATTACAGGCATGCGCCACCATGCCCAGCTAATTTTTTGTACTTTTAGTAGAGATGGGGTTTCACCATGTTGACCAGGATGGTTTTGATCTCTTGACCTCGTGATCCACCCGCCTCGGCCTCCCAAAGTGCTGGGATTACAGGCATGAGCCACTGCGCCTCACTTTTTGACCCCTCTCTGAATAAGCCTAACTACTTGCCTGTTATCCTTGAGCCTTAGTTTCCTCGTCTGATAAAAACTACTTGTAGCACTGTTATATGGAGAAAAATAAGATGTGTACATAAAAAGTGTTTTTTTTCTGAAATATCAAACAATAATGCAAACAAAGAAATTTAAGTTCATATTTAAAGGTAAAATATATTTCTAATCCAATAATAGCTATGATGCAAAAATAACTCACACACTTTGTGTGCAAAGGAGTTGGGACTATGTTTATGTGTGGCCAAATAGATTAAGAAAAAAAATTATTACAATGTTTGTATGATTGAAAAAATATAAAAAGTTACTGGATGTTAACTAAAATGTTACCAAATATTACCAATTTTAAGAATAAGAAATGACAACCTTTCTTTACATCCTTAAGACATCTGATTATTATCTCTCTATAGACACCTCAAATCCAATATGTTCAAAAATAAACTCATTATTTCTTATCCATTCACCCCCAAACACAGTTGCTTCTATGCCTACATTCCTTTTTTGGCCAGTGCCTCTACTATCCACCAGTCCTGAAACCTGGAGGACCTACCTCTGACTCCTCACCATCCCTATTCCACCTGCCCATCCACTTGGTCGCCAAGTACCATGGAGTCTAAATGCTAAAATGCCTCTTGATTCTGTCTCCTCCTATGCAAACTTATTGCCCCACTGTCAGGTGCTCACAATTTCTCACCTGTTCCGATTCATTTGTGTATCATTAGATCTTCTGTCTACAGTGCATCCTCCGTAATGCCACTATAGAGAAGCTTCCAAAGATATGAACCTTAAAAGGCCACTTTAAAGTATTCTATGGCTCCTTAAAACTCCTTAGCATGTCATTCAAATTCTTTCATGATTTAGCCTCTGCTTACCCTTCAAGTTATACCTCTAAAAGTATTTTCTTTTTTTTGTTGTTGTTGGTTTGTTTGGTTTTTTGTTTTTTTTTTTTGGTTTTTAAAAAAAAAATTTTTTTCAAGGAGGGGAGGGAGGAGGAAATTGCCCCTCCCTCTGCCTCTAAAAATATTTTCTAATATAGAAAAGTATCTTCTAAAAGTATCTTCTAATTTAGAAAAGCATCTTCTAATATAGAAACCTTCTTGGACCTTCCCTCCCTTTTGAGCTTTCTCCCATCCATGCTGTAGCACTGTGTGCTCGCTTCAGTTAGAGCATATGTCTCAAACACTGTCATCTCAAATTAGGTATTTTCTCCACCAGACTGTACACTTTTTGCTTGTTCAATTAAAAGTTTTGCAGGAAAATATTAACTGAAATTCATCCATTGCCTCCTCTTCCAGGCAGGCAGCACGTGAGTAAAGTGAGAGGAAGTGGAAGAGAACAATGACGGGAATGGAGGAATGAAGAAGAGGTGAGTCCCAACATGGGAGAAAGAAAAGAATGGATCTTGAAGCTTTTGCTGGTGGATGAAGAAGAAAAACTCTGTACCCAGCACACGTTTGGCCACGTGACACGAGCAAAGATCAAGGAATTTAACCTTTGATATGAGTCATCTAAAACAATACAGACAGCAAGACTACCCATCACAGCCTCTGGAAAAGGCACCTGACTAGACAAGCTTTTGCCTGATGGATGTGGACTAATCCCAAAGAACAAATGTTTCATTGTGAATTATGTTTTGACCATATACCAACAGTTGACAGCATTTAAAGAGCTGCAGAGGTTTTTAAAGACTTTTTCAAATGTTCTCATCACAGAACTCTCCAAGGGCAGATATACATTTCAAAAACAACACGCTGAAGAAAACATACACATACACACACACACACACACTGGCCCAAACGTAGTAAAACGTGATCACAAAAACAATAATTCTTGGTAAATTTAACCAGTTAGATTTAATTCTTTGTTGACCTTTCTCCACACAAACATCCTACTATTGGTCTTAACATCTAACCAAGCCCCAGTTTATATAGTAAGAAATCGGATATTCTAAAATTCTATCTTCTTAGAAATCAGTCTTACATACATGAAATAGGAATTTTATCTACTTAGTAAATGTATTTTTCTCAACCAAACTTTCTGCCCTAAAAGCACCAATACCTATAGAGAACATAATATAGACTCTAAATCTAGTGTTATCATTGGCTCTGCTACCTACCACTTTAGATATATCTTGTAACTGTTTTTGTGATTGTTTTTGTGATTTGCCAACATGGGGTATAAAATAATGCTGAATCTTTTTTAAATACCCAAATTAAATAACTCTGAGCTCTACTCTTCTATTGTAAAAATGTATTGCCTCCCTCTTTGGGGTATTTCACATCCCATACTAAAAGAACCCAAAGAGGCTTCCTCTGCTGAAGGTATCAGTCCTGGTTATTATCCTCACGATGGAAGAAAACTGGAAACTATGAGGAGCTCATTCACTGAAGAATGCCAGGATCTGGTGCAGTTGCTGCTGGTAAAGTGCTTGTGGAAAGCACGTGGTTTGATAGTGAGATTCAATCTTTGGTCACTGCTGCAAGAATAGTGGTGATTTATCACACTTGTATTTGGCCACCCATCACTGAAGAAAGGGACCTGGGCACCAATTCACATCAATGCCACTGGTCAGGCAGGAGTTTCTCAAGGTGAATTATTTTCTTAAAAGAATATATGTAAAAACAACAGTCACTATACAACAAGGCACACTTTTTAGTTACCTGGCTCATTCTGAACAATCATACACACATGCTTTTCAGATATATGTCCAGAGTGCCAGGAAGGGTGCATCAGGAGGAAACTTACAGCCTCGGCCATGTCCTGAGCTCCATGCCAACTCTTTACTTGACAATCTGGCCTTGGTTCCTTTCTCTCATAGTGAACGTACACATCTGCCAGTTGACCCTCAATCTGAGCCACCTCAGTTCATCAGAGATAACCTCTTCATGTTAATCTTCAAAACAGAGGGTATTGGAGCCTCCATTCTCTTTCTTCTAGGATGCTCTTTGGCTTTTGTGCAAATTGTTCACTCTTACAACCAGACACAAATTCTAGCCAAAGAGAATGTCTCAGTCAGAATCCTGAGAGCAAAGAGATGGCATATGTGTATACTGAAGACAGTTCATAAAAGCACTATTGAAAGATGTGGCAGGGGGTGGGGAGGAAAATGCAATACCACACTAGTAACAAAGGAGGGACCTCACCCTCTGTAGGACTGAAGGGCAAGGGGACAAAGTAGATCAGTACCTAAAGAGGGTAGGCATAAGGAGAGGGCTACCTGACAGGAGCTGTGACTTACAGTGGAGAGGCAGGGACAAAACTCACCCTCCATGACCTGTTAAGAAGAGCTGTGGGAATAAACACTCCAACCTCACTCTTCTGCCTTTCTATCTCCTGCTGGATGTTTCTGTTGGCCAAATGCAACAGGATGCCAGAAGGCAGGGGGTCATAGCCTGTGCGTGTAAGTGTCCTGAGTACAGAGCAGAGTAGGAAAGATGAATACAAGTGGAGGGGGAGGGAGAGAGACTCAGCACAGAAAGCCAGAGGGGAAATGCCCCATATATTAACATTATTCACAGTGCATTTCACAAACCGGTGCCAGTCTGTGAGGTATTTGTGGCTGAACTGCCACTAGATAAGTACGGAAATACAGGATGCACATTTAGAAATCTTAATAGCAACTTAACACAGTCAGCATTCAAGTATGTGATTGCTTCATTAAATAGGAAATACAGCAGTTCAGGAGCTATTGTTTCCACGAGGAAAACTGCTTGTGGCATGAGCTAGATTCCAGAGGTGTACAAATAGGTTCATGTTGACACAAGAGATATTCTAAGGCAAGTGTGTCAACTATAACTTAAATATTTATAAAAGTCTTTTAAATTGTCAGAATTTATTTATTTTTACAACTTACTATTCTATCACTTCAGTTATTAAACAAGTAAATATATCTAAATATTCTTATTTGGATATAAATTACATATTTTTCCTTATTAGAAAAATTAAGGACTAATATTTGTATTAACATTTCCATGTCTGGTATTGGCAGAGTAGCTTGTATTGACTAACCTTTTGGTAGATCATGCTGCAAAAAAAAAAATTCTTTTTATTTTTTATTTTTTTTTAAAAAAAGATGGGGTTTCACCATGATGGCCAGGCTGGTCTTGAGCTCCTGCCCTCAGGTGATCCACCCACCTCGGCCTCCCAAAGTGCTAGGATTACAGGCGTGAGCCACAGCGCCCGGCCAAAAATTCTTAAATAATAATTTGAAGGCTTTGGAGAGCAAAAGCAGCAGAAACTGGAGGGGAGTCAGTGTTTCAAATCAGAGAACTGAATTGGATTAAATTTGTAAGCTGGGCGTGGTGGCTCATGCCTGTAATCCCAGCACTTTGGGAGGCTGAGGCAGGTGGGTCACAAGGTCAAGAGTTCAAGACCAGCCTGGCCAACATGGTGAAAACCCATCTCACTAAAAATGCAAAAATTAGCCAGATGTGGCGGTGCACACCTGTAATCCCATCTACTCAGGAGGCTGAAGCAGGAGAATTGCTTCAGCCTGGGAGGCAGAGTTTGCAGTGAGCCAAGATTGC
This sequence comes from Cebus imitator, assembly GCF_001604975.1. Classification (NCBI taxonomy): domain Eukaryota; kingdom Metazoa; phylum Chordata; class Mammalia; order Primates; family Cebidae; genus Cebus; species Cebus imitator. The sequence continues at coordinate 1,401,774 of NW_016107520.1, read as the reverse complement.
ATCACTGTACTCCAGCTCGGGCAACAGAACAATTTGTGTTTGTGTGTTTATATAGCTTTTTGTCTGACAGTTTTCCCTAGTTGACACAAGTCTAAAATAATTAAACTCAAGCAGAAAGTGCCAGTTTGTGGAAACAGAACATGGGGTTTGGAGAAAATGTCAATACATTTAATAATGGACTCACTGAAATTAACCAATATAAAAAGAAAGAGAAAAAGATTGAAAGAAGATACGCAAAACTTTAAGGACCTATAAGACAATGTCAACCAGACCAACATACATGCAGTTTGAGTTCCAGAAGAGGAGAGGAGAGAATGAGGAATAAAAAGTATTTAGAGTAATAACAATGAAGTCCCCAAAGTTTGTGAAAAACAACCTACAGATGCAAAAAGCTCAGCAATCCCCCCGCAGGATACACACAAAGAAAATCACACTTATGCATGTCATAAGCAACTGAAAGCCAGAGATGAAAAGAAAATCTTGAAAGCCAACGGAAAAAAGAGAAATATTACTAAAAGAAGACCAATAATATGAATCATGGTAGACTACTCATCAGAAACAATAGAAGTAATAACATCAATCTTACACAAACTTTAACAAAATTCTTGCCACTGTAATAAGGCGAGTAAAATAAATAAAAGGCAAAAAGCGTTTTTAAAAAAACTAAAACTTTCTCTAATCGCAGACATCATAAGTTTAAATCTTAAGGAATTTTTCTACCAAATTTCCAGTAGAACTATTAAGGTCACAGGATAAAAATTCAGTTCCAAAAGTCCAATGTATAATGTTTCCATGTACTCACAACAAACAACTAAAAATGATATATTTTATTTTATGTTATTTTATTTTTATTTTGTTAGACACAGAATTTTTGGTTTGCTTGACCTCAGGAGTTCAAGGCTGCAGTGAGCTATGCACTCGCTCTCACCTAGGCTGTAGTGCATAGTTCACTACAGCCTTGAACTCCTGAGGTGAAGCGATCCTCCTTCCTCAGCCTCTTGAGCAGCTGGGGCTATAGGCACGTACCACCATGCCCAGCTGATTTTTTAAAAAAATTTTTCATAGAGACATGCATACATGTCTATACACACACAGCACTGAGAAAGCCTTAAGCAATGACACACATGTAACAATAAGCATATCTAGTATCTAATTGTGGCTTATAGACATCATTGTTTGCCAAAAGCCAGGGCTCCATGGAGAGAAGGAATACAAGATGATCCTGAGGTATCTCATGCTGAAAAGTAAGAACATTCTTAAAGAATAAGAAAGTGTATCAAAAGAACAAAAAGGCAGCTTGAAGGAGCTCCCAGCGGTCAAATCTAGGACAACTGATAAAATCAACAGCTGTTAACTATAGTGGGTACAAATTTGATTCATGTGATCTTTGAATAATTTTCACAAAATATATCTCCACCTTACAAGGGAGAGTTCTGTAGACATCATCTTATCCATATGATCTAAGTTAATATTGCTAATATTGAGACAAATTAACATGATATGCCACCGGATTTGATATACTGAGAAAGATATATCACTTTATTCCCGCCAAAAATGCATGGCCCGAAACTAATCATACCCAAATTCAGGGACATTCTACAAAACAACTGTCTTGTTCTTTTTAAAAAAAAAAAAAAAAAGTCATGGTTAAATGAGACAGAATTTGAAGAACTGTTTCAAATTAAAGGGAACCAAAGAGACCTGGCCACTATTGCTGCATGTGATGTTGGATTAGATCATGAACCAGAGAAAAAAATATTTTTTCTCTAAGGGACCTTACTGGGACAAGAGATGAAATTTACAAAGGGACTATGGATTAGATAACAGTGTTACAGTAATGTTAAGTTTCCTGAATTTAATATCCTTATATTTAGAAAATCCGCACCAAATGATTTAGTAGAAAAGGCAAATGATGTCTTGAACTTACATTCAGATGGTTCAGAAAAACAATATTTTAAATAAATACACATATGGATATGAGACAGAAAGAGACAGAGGCAGAGAGACAGGGAAGGCAGAAAGACAGCTCCAGTATGCCCTGACCAGCTCCCATGTTGCTTACTGGAGCTCCTTGTAAAATTCTTGCAACTTTTCTGTGAATTTGAAATTGCATCAAAATAAAAACCTAAAACAAATAATTAAAATTATATAGTATTTATAAAAATATTCATTCAATGATCAACAAATTAGTGTTATTTTATTGGAGAATTTGTGAATTATTCTTTTTTTAATATATATATTTTATTGCATTATAGGTTCTGGTGTACATGTGAAGAACATGCAGGACTGTTGCATAGGTACATACACGGCAATGTGGTTTCCTGCCTCCATTGATTTTTTAAGCTAAAATTTTCTTTAAAAGTTAAAATAATGCATCTGAATTCATTAGCATATATTTTTAAAAATCATATTAATATCTGAAGATTAAGGAATAGAAGTGAAGCCGCGGTGTTGGTGGTATAGTGATTAGCATAGCTGCCTTCCAAAGAATAAAAGTGAAATAATTATAGTTGGTATATATTCATGTACTTAATCAGTTTTGTAATTCTGTATTTGTCTATAATACTACGTCACTGGTGTTTTGTGAATAATTCTTTTAATATAAAATTATTATTTTTAATTTTCTTATAAAATAGCCTGTAGTATTCTTTATAGGTGAATTTTTTATTAATAAATTAAAACTTCATGACAGCTTCAATTGACTTTTCTCTTTTGACCATGATATTTTTATGTGGAAAAACTACTTGTCTTCACAGATGTTGGGCACTGCACAGGTGGCTCTGGTCAAATAGAAGCTAGTCTCAAATCTTAACTTTTTTTTTTTTGAGACAGAGTTTCACTCTTGTTGCCCAGGTTAGAGTGCAATTGTGCAATCATGGCTCCCCGCAATCTCTGACTCCCGGGTTCAAGCAATTTGCCTGCCTCAGCCCCTCGAGTAGCTGGGATTACAGGCATGCACCACCACGTCTGGCTAATTTTGTATTTTTAGTAGAGATAGGGTTTCTCCATGTTGGCCAGGCTGGTCTCGGACTCCCAACCTCAGGTGATCTGCCCACCTCGGCCTCCCAAAGTGCTGGGATTACAGGTGTGAGCCAATGCACCTGGCCAAATCTTGACTTTTTAAATTGAGATCTGTAAGTATTTTAGCCCAAATATTTTTACAGGTACTATTTTTTTTCCATTGAAACTACTTTCGGCAACAAATATTTTTACAAGATGAAATTTATTTTAAAGTATCCTTTTTTATGATTTTTCTAAATATGTCATCAAATTTAGATTCTGCAGAATAACAGGCCTTCTCAATTTCAATCCATTCTAGAATATAATATAAACTTATAAAATGAAAACTAAAATCTTCATCAAAAGATTTTTTCCACGTTAACTTATTTACTACTTGAGCGCTCATTGATTAAATTTTGCTTCTTCCTTTGCTTCTATATATTTGAAACCTTTGTTTTTAATAATTACAATTTGCTATACACTTAAAAATAAAAGTTTTTAGTTGTTTCTGTTGCTGAGTAATGTCATTAAATATTTTCAACTGATTTTGAACAAGATGCAACCAAAATGAAGAGAACTTTCTTCATTATTATGCTTGACATTTAGGTTGATTTGCCAAGTAATTCTTCACAAAGCTCAAACTTTCCTTTTTTTACTTTAGGTTCCAGAATGCATGTGCAGAACGTGCAGTTTTGTTACACAGATACATGTGTGTCATGGTGGTTTGCTGCACCTATCAACCCATCACCCAGGTTTTAAGCCCCACATGCATTAGCTATTTGTCCTGATGCTCTCTCTCCCCTCACCTCTCTCACACCCCACAGGCCTCGAAGTATGTTGTTCCCCTCCCTGTGTCCATGTGTTCTCATTGTTCAACTCCCACTTATGAGTGAGAAGATGAGGTATTTGGTTTTCTCCTCCTGTGTTAGTTTGCTGAGGATGATGGCTTCCAGCTTCATCCACTCCCTGCAAAGGACTTGATCTCATTCCTTTTTATGACTGCATAGTATTCCATGGTGTATCTGTACCACATTTTCTTTATCCATTCTATCATTGATGGGCATTTGGGTTGGTTCTAAGTCTTGGTTATTGTGACTAGTGCTGTAGTAAACATATGTGTGCATGCATCTTTATAATAGAACGATTTATATTCCTTTAGGTACATATCCAGTAATGGGATTGCCAGGTCAAATGATATTCTGGTTTTAGATCCTTGACGAATCACCACACTGTCTTCCACAACGGATGAACTAATTTACATTCCCAAAACAACAATGTAAAAGCATTTCTATTTCTCCCCACATCTGTTGCTTCTTTACTTTTTTTTTTTTAGAAAGCCAAGGTTTAGCCATGTTGGCCAGGCTGGTCTCGAACTTCTGACCTCAGGTGATCCACCCACCTCAGCATCCCAAAGTGCTAGGATTACAAGTGTGAGCCACTGCTCCTACCCATTTCTTGACTTTTTAATAATCGCCATTCTGACTGACGTAAGGTGGTATCTCATTGTGGTTTTGATTTGCATTTCTCTAGAAATTAGTGATGTTGAAAAGCTCAAACATTTTTAAGATCTGATTGATATTCTATGGCAAAGAGAAAGTATATACTGCCATCTGAAGTTTTTTGTTTTTTAACATCAGCTTTATCATAAAAAATTAGTTACTCTATATACACATAAAAATATGTGTAAAATTTAACCACTAACAATTTCTATTTAAATTGTTAAAACACTGAATCTGTTTGCAGGCAATTAGGAATTGTGTGCACACCACAGTCAATCCAAGTACACTTCTGTTCCATAGGTATCATAATTAGAACACAGTTTTTACAGTGGTGCTATGCACTGCCAAAATTTATAGTCATGTCACCACAGAAACAATTTTATTTTCAATGTTGAATTTTTCCTTTAGTTTATCGCAGTATGCACAATGGTGTCAGATGTTTTGCCTTCAACAAATAAACTTCCAAAAGCATAACTTGATTTCATGAATTGTCATGTGAAAAGAAAATTAAGCCATTAACTGGAATGAACTTGATCAATTTCCTAGTTGAAGCATCTGATGACTTTGATATACAATTGGAATTATTTAACTGTTTGCAAAATTCTTCTATTGTTAATGGAGCCAACACTTCAGCATCACTTTGCATATGCACAAGAAATGTTGGTAATGAAATTGATTGAAATTAACTTAGAAGAACAGACATTTGATCTAAATGAAAAGTCACTTCAAAGAATGATGTGTGAATAAACCTTTCCACAGCTGCAGATACTAAATTGTTTTCTCTGAGCACAATCCTCTTAAGATAAGTTCCAACTTTGAAGTAGGTGCTGTTGCTTTTTCAGCAGATGTGTGTCATCTGCTTTTTATATGTTTAGTGATATCACTAAAACTCTTTGGTGGATGGTAAATGTCAACATTTTTGTGCAAGTTTTATATCCATCATCAGCTCTCTTGGAAAATGAATATTTAAGACCTAATTTTTCTTTAAATATGCTCTTTCAGGCTTTTGGTTTTGTTTTGTGTTTGTCATCATCATTGCTGATGATTTTCCTTTTGTTTTTTAGGTCATTGCTGCTGAAGATACTTTTAACAAAACTTTTGAAAACAATTACAAAATAGTAATGACCAAACATACAGCAAGAAAGTTTACTATTTTCTGAATATGCCATTCGTGTCACTACTATTCAGCTTTATATCCAGTACATATATCTCATATACCCACCTGTAATTTTCTGTATTTTTTACTGATAGACAATCTTGTGGTTGTGAATCTTCCCAGCCATGGCTGGGTACATACAGGGCACAACTAACTGGTAGACCAAGAGGTCAGTAGAGACAGCAGCGTAAAAGAGCGGGAGTGAGCTGTCGCTATTCACTCAAGTGTGGGTCTTTCCAGCTAGCCTCTGCATGCTATTCTTGAAAAAGAGAGGTTAATTTCATTGCAAGGAGTTAATAATACAAATAGGATTGGGTCAAGGAAATATGTAAGAATTAGGTATTATTATAATAATTATTACTGCTTTCTAGAAAAAAACAAATACTATAATTCCTTCAACAATTCCTCATTGTTGAAATTGTTAGAAACCAGGATGTTTTCCAGACTCTTCCCTGTCATGAAGGCTTTCTTAGTGTTCCATTTGCCAATTTCTGCTCCTTTATAGTTGTATTTCTATAAATAAGAATTCTACTGCTGCAACCTAGGCAATTAGCTTTTATGGGCAGTCATGCTACATATTTTTTGGCTTATATTAAATTTAAATTTTTTTTTTTAATGTATACCGGAGGATGTTTCTTTTTTTCTCTTTTTCTTTTCCTTTTTTTTCATTCCTCTGCTGCCACCTCCCCCAAGTATATTTCATCTAAACCATTACTAAGCTATAGTTTCCCATTTCAAACTCAAATAGCTAGTTTTATGAAAGTACACTTAGCATTTTCCATCCAACTCTTTTTATGTAATCTTGTTACTTTCCATTCATAGCTCTATTTGTTATGAGATCTTTTTGATCATCCAAATTATTAGTTTTGGATTATTTGTCATTAAGGACATAGGTTTGGGCCAGATAGAGGGGCTCATGCCTATAATCCCAGCACTCTGGGAGGTCAAGGTGGGTGGATCACTTGAGGTCAGGAATTCAAGACCAGCCCGGCCAACATGGTGAAACCCCATCTCTACCAAAAATAAAAAAAATAAAAATAGTCAGGCATGGTGGCCGGTGCCTGTAATCCCAGCTACACAGGAGGCTGAGCCAGGAGAATCACTTGAACAGGGGAAGTGGAAGTTGCAGTGAGCTGAGATTGCACCATTGTACTCCAGCCTGGGCAACAAGATTGAAACTCTGTCTCAAAAAACAAACAAACAAACAAAAAACCATAGACTTGGATTCAAATAATTCCAGGCCTAAATACCAGCTCCACTCTTCATTAATTCTATAGAATTGGGCAATTTCAGTCTATTTTCTCATCTGTCAAATGACAATAATAATAAATATTTCACATTACAGGATTCTTGGAGTGATTAAGTGGCATAATAGTTGATACCTCTCAATATATTATTTAAATAAATTATTTTATAAATGACATTTATTACATACAATTTTAAATATTAAATGCAACATGTCAAATTTTTAAAAAATTTATTTTACTGCATTTTAGGTTTTGGGGTACATGTGAAGGACATGCAAGACTGTTGCATAGGCACACACGTGGCAGTGTGATTTGCTGCCTTCCTCCCCATCATCTATATTTGGCATTTCTCTCCATGCTATCTTTCCCCAACTCCCCACCCTCCACTGTCCCTCCCCTATTTAACATGTCAAATATTACTATTTATATAATTATTTGTATAAATAAAATATTGTTATGAAAAATTATTCACCAGGATAAAAATTATCTCTATGATATTCTTAGAGACTTCCTTCCGGTAAGCATATGACAATTTCAATAGCTACAAATTCATCTATCAAACAATTTTAAAACTTTACCAGCAAGAATGATATTACTTTACTAAGATAGTCAACATCAATTTTGATTGACTTCTTACACGCAGATCTTTCTTTATTCTTGAGCTCTTTGAATATATCCATGTCGGTGTATCCACCTCAGAACGTAAGTTCCTGGCAGATCTAATCAGACACCTACACTGCCCAGAGGGACAGAAGTCTGCTGCCTGGGAGAACACGCAAACGAAACACATTACAAGGCATCTCATCCCAAGTGCTACACAAATCCTATTCCATTTGAAGGAAAAGGGACCTATTTCAGAGCCAAACACAGAGCAAGCACTCTGCACATGTGGAGACAGCATTCCCAGCCCTGCTCTGTGGATTTCCTCTTCTTTCCTGGTGCCCGCGTGAACTTCCCCTAGTATATCCTACGTTCTCTTTCTCTCAGCCCACTATCTCCCCTCCAATATTATTTTCAATGCAGCCTACACCAAAATGAATTTTCTCTCTCTCTCTCTCCCTCCTTTTCTCTCTTGGACTTTGAGAGTGTTAAGAAAGAGAAGCGGTGGGGAGGGTGACACTGGTTCTTGTACACGATCTTTGAATGTTCAGCAAAGCACAGAGCTTCTCAGGGCATTTCTCCCCACTGCACAGCCAAAGCACCCAGCCCAGCTGTCCCATTTACTATTGTCCTGGCAACCAGTGTCGTTGATCTTTCCCTTGCCCTACTTTTTAAAAAGCTGTTTCATCACAGCTTTCCCCTTCGGAACATAACAAGAAGGGACAGAGGTGAAGGAGTGATGGCTGCTCCTTGTCACGTTCTCCACGGTACTAGGTGGCCTGCACTGCCTGGGCAGCCACCCCATCCCCAGACCCCACCCTTCCAGAGTGCCCCTTTCCTGCTGGCACTGGAGCTAGGTCTGACTGCAATGTGATCAGTCAGCCCTGTTCGCCTTCCCCTTTGCTCCATTTCCCTTTCCTCTGAGTGCTTTCGCCACCATCAGCCCCTGGTTCAGCCACTGCTGCTGGCCAGTGCCCTTCTGCTAAAGAGCAAAAAACTCCCTTGTGAATGCCAGAATCTTCCGTAAAAAGCCTAATGGAGAAGCCAGTTCTTTAAAAACCCAGCTCTTAACCTTTCCTCCCCCAGAACCACAATAATGCTCTGGCCTCACCAGATGCCTCCCTAACATGTTACTTCTACACTCTTTCAGGGAGAGAGACTATTCACACTTTCAGGGTGTGTAAACTAAGACTCTGAAAGATTAGTATCTGGAAGGAAGGAGACAAGACCATTTCTTCAGTGTGTGACAGACTGCATCTTTACACGCACCACCTCCAGGTAAATGTTCCTGGGACTAATTACTAATGCTCTTGGTCATTAGGGAACTCACCCAAGATGCTGGAGCTGAACCTAACTCCTCCAACTTCAAACACTCATTCTTTGTAGAACTTGAGAAAGAACCCTTTCCCCCAGACCTCTCAGGAATAAAATGGCTCCCTTCCCAAGGCTTTCACAGCACTCCCATCGCTTCCCACAGCCTCATTACCTGCATAGCACCTTCACCGTCATAGAGGGTAAGGCTGCCATTTTGTTCATCTTGGCAGTCAACTCTCTGTCTCCCACACTGGAGATGCTCGACAGCATACGCTTTAGGGAGATATTTAAGACAGACAAAGGTCTCATAGAGAGAAAGCTTTTATTAATACTTAGGATCGGGCCGGGTGCGGTGGCTCACGCCTGTAATCCCAGCACTTTGGGAGGCCGAGGCGGGTGGATCATGAGGTCAAGAGATCGAGACCATCCTGGTCAACATGGTGAAACCCCATCTCTAATAAAAATACAAAAAATCAGCTGGGCATGGTGGCGCATGCCTGTAATCGGAGCTACTCAGGAGGCTGAGGCAGGAGAATTGCCTGAACCCAGGAGGTGGAGGTTGCGGTGAGCCGAGATCGCGCCATTGCACTCCAGCCTGGGCAACAAGAGCGAAACTCCGTCTCAAAAAAAAAAAAAAAAAAAAAAAAAAAAAAAAAAAAAAAAAAAAAAAAAAAAAAAAATTAGGATCAGGCTTATAGACAAAGGAGATTGGGGACACTGATATTTTTTTCCTAGATGAATCTACTCCTAATCTGACCCACCCACCCAGCGCCATTAAAAACACTAGCCCACCCACTCAGCGCCATTAAAAACACATAAGGGGCTGGGCACAGTGGTGGCTCACGCCTGTAATCCTAGCACTTTGGGAGCCGAGGCGGGCAGATCACCTGAGGTCAGGAGTTCCAGGCCAGCCTGGCCAACACAGCGAAACCCTGTCTCTACTAAAAATACAAAAATTAGCCGGGCATAGTGGCAGGCACCTGTAATCCCAGCTACTTGGGAGGCTGAGGCAAGAGAATTGCTTGAACCCAAGAGGTGGAGGTTGCAGTGAGCTGAGATGGCGCCACTACACTCCAGCCTGGGTGACAGGACGAGACTCCGTCTCAAACACACACACACATACACACATACACACACACACACACACACAAACACACACACACACACAACATGACATTTCCTTCTTCTGTCTATCCTTGGGAGTTAGTAATAATCTTTATTATAACACTTATTACAGTATGTCAATATAACTTTTTTCTCATCCTATTTCCCTATCAGACTGAGAATTTATCAAGGATAAGACACCATGTAATTCATTTTTGTGATAGATGAATAGTAGGTCATAGGTAAATGCTTCTTGAATGAATGAATGAATGAAGATTAAATGAACCAGATTCTCTGCTTGAAATAGGAGATGGGGTAGGTTGATATTGGCTATGAAGTTTGTCAGAGTCTTTGATCTGTTGAATGCTGGTGTTCAAAGGCACTTTAGAAGTGAAGCCAAATTCCTTCATCTTACCATTGGGGAAGCCCAAAGAAGTTTAACAACTTGCCCAAAGTTACACAATTAGCCATTGAGCTGGAACTAGACCTCAGGTCTTCTGGTTCCCAGATTAGTGACTCCTGTCCTTTTGAGAATTTGTAACAAAGAGGAGGAAAGACTTAGAAATCTCCCAAAATGTCTACATTTCTCCTTCAACCCAAGTTCCTTTAGAAGCCAGCCTGGCCGGGTGTGGTGGCTCACACCTATAATCCCAGTACTTTGGGAAGCTAAGACTGGTGGATCGCCTGAGGTCAGGAATTCCAGACCAGCCTGGCCAACACTGTGAAACCCTGACTCTACTAAAAATACAAAAATCAGCTGGGCATGGTGGTGGGTGCCTCTAATTTCAGCTACTTGGGAGGCTGAGGCAGGAGAATCACTGGAGCCCAGGAGATGGAGGTTGCGGTGTGCTGACGTTATGCCACTGCACTCCAGCCTGGGCAACAGATTGAGACTCCATCTCAAATAAATAAATAAATAAATAGAAGCTAGCCTAAAACTGTTATCCTTTTTCAGGGGCCTTATATCCAAAGCAGCTGAGGGAGATCATGAAGAATTGAGCTGAGGTGGATTAGGAAAGCTCCAACTCCCACAATGTTCTCTCCCCTTCTCTTAAAAATTACTTTCACTTCCAAGAATTTACCTTCCTTGGAAAGGTGGACAAAGTTTCATATTGAAGGACTTTTATCACAAAGTTATTTATAATAATAAGCATTTTGCCCAATATAAATGTCCAAAAACAGGAAAACAGTAAGTAAATCATGGTACAGCTATACAATGACATATTATTCACCAATTGAAAAATCATATTTTGATAATACAATGAATTCATACATGACATGAAAAATATTAATATTGGCTAACGTTTAATGTATACCATATGCTAAGTGCAAGCTAAGAAATTTACATGTCATCTTATTTGGTCCTGACAGCAATCTTGTGAAGAAGGTACTATTATTATTTCCATTTTACAGATGAGAATACTGAGGTTTAGAGAGGTTAAGTAATTTTTTAAAAAAATTTTTGAAGAGACGGGGTCTCACTATGTTGCCCGGGCTGCAGTACAGTGGCTATTCACAGGCACAATCCCACTACTGATCAGCATGGGAATTCTCACCCTCTCCATTTCCGACCTGACCCGGTTCACCCCTCCTTAGGCCACCTGGTGGTCTCCCACCCTCAAGAGGTCACCATATTGATGCCGAACTTAGTGTGGACACCCAATCAGCACAGCGTGCTACAGCCCAGAACTCCTGGGCTCAATTGGTCCTCCAGCCTCAGCCTCCCGAGTAGCTGGGACTACAGGCAGGGGCCTCCGTGCCCGGCAAGGTGAAGTAATTTTCCCAAGCTGAAACGACAAGTAAAGGCAGAGTTAGAAACTTTAGAAAAATGTTCTTTATTATAAAGATAGGTTTTAAAAATAGTATGTACTACTTCCTGTATTGTATTATTCCAACTATCTCGTTATTATATTGAAAGAAAATATTACCTAAGATAGTTGTTCCTGGCTAGTAGAAACATGTACAGCTTTTGTTTTCTATAATGCTCAATATTTTTCAAATGTTCTATAATGAATAAATATTTCTCTTATTTTATTTGTTAGTATTTTTTTTTTTTTAATTTAAAGACACAGCTTTTCTTAAAAGTATTCTCCTTGGGAAATGCCAGCTACATCATCAGAATTTGAAAAAGAGGAAAAGGATCGGATACCTTAGAAGTAGTACACAGGAAATGAGCGAAGTGGAGCCTCTGGCTGCTGGCACCCTCCTCCCACCTCCTCCATGCCTCTTCCCCTTCACCAGTAAGAACATTCCCAACTCAGGACCTGGAGGAGCGAGACAGGAGCTGCTTGTCTTGCAGTAGCAACCATCGGATGGCTCAGATTTTGCCTCTCTGATCCACTTGTGCCAAACTCCAGAGCCAATGGCCCAGTAAAATGGAATTGCGATGTCCTTTTTCTCCCACTGAACATTTCCCAAATTTCAAATTAGTGAAAGTTGCTGAAAATTGACGTCCCTCCACATAGAAATCATGGCCATCCTAGTAATGAACAGTTAGTAAGAGCCAACATTTCCCAGTCCTCGCACTGAACAATTTCTCCGAGGCACCAGAAACTGCTTATGTTTGTCTTCATTCATTTGTTCAACAGACTTTCACTGACCACACATTACGTGACTTTTCCCCAAGCATTGACAATATAGAGGTTAAAAAAAGACAGACCAGCCCCCTGTCCTCACAAAATGTGTCTGTAAACTCTCTAGCATTCCTCCCCTCAAACCGTGGAATATGGGCTGGCCTTGGTGACTTGCTACTCAGGAATAAAATGCAGCAGAAGTGACACTATGTCACTTGATAGTAAACAGCAATGAAACTTCTCCTTAGCTTTCTCTGGGATGCTCTGGGAACCCAGCCACTATGCTGCAAAGAAACCCAGGCCACATGGGAAGCCTCATCTAGGTGTTCTGGCCGAGGGTCCCGACTGAGGGCTCGGTTAATGGTCACTGTCAGCTACCAGACATGTGAGTGGAGAAGATTTTGAGATGATTCCAGCCCAGGCCTCATCTGGCTACAAGTAAATGAGAGACACTGAGTGAAACCTGCCAACCTGAGCAAAGGCAATCTTCTAAACTATGAGAGATAATAATAATAAATAATTGTTTGTTTGTTTTACACCACAAAGTTTGAGATGGTTTTTTTCTGCATCAGTAGATGTGTTTATGGTGTAGCAAGGGAAAGCAGACATTAAATAACTATGCAAAGAAGAAAATTCCGTTCTAAGAGCACTGTGAGCCTCTTTCCTGGCTCACAAGCCAGCACTGCACCCCAGTCCTTCTCTGCACCCTCCCAGCTTCTCTCCTTGTTAATGGCATCTCTGTCCTGACAAAAACTAAAACTGTGGAATTTGTGTCATTCTGCACTATTTGTTTCAAACCCATACTTACGTGGTTATCATATCTTGTTGATTCTATCTCCAAAGCTACCTCCCACCTGGCTCTTTCTTTCCCATCCCACCACCACCTGGGCCCGGATTGGGCCTGAGAATCTCATCCGCCGTGTACTGGATGCCCTCCCCAGTCAATCTCACAGCCTCCACTCACTGCCTTGTCAATCCATTCTGCTCTCTGCGGTCAGACATATTTTCCTATATCAGGTCATCCCCAATTTGTCCCTCCCCTGCTCACAAAACTTTACCATCTCTTCTCACTTCCCCTCTCTCTTCCTTTCTCTGCCGTCATGGTGTGTGCTTGACTCCGCTTCCCACCATGTCTTCTCACAAGACTTTTGAGATTAAGTGATTCCTGCCCAAGAAACAAAAGCAAAATTTTCCCATTCCCCAGTGGATTCGGATGAAAATTGGTAATAAAGTCAGGTACAACTCCAAAAGGAGACATTGGAGAAGAACCAAGCTGGGTCTATAGGGAATTGCATATGAGATGGCACACATATTGATGCTGTCTGAAGGTCGCAATCATGTTACCTATCAAGCTGAAAACGTCACCACAGTCTGGAGAGTTGGACATGTTTTATTGGGAATGTATTTTTCCTCTCTGAACCTATTATGAAACTGGTTGCCTGAGTTGGGTAATAAATATGTGAGCCCTTTTGTTTAAAAAAAAAACAAAAAACTTTACCATGTCTTCATGGCCTAACAAATGTAGGCCGAATGTCTTAGACCCTCCCCGGCTGCTGCTCACCTCTGCTCTGGCTTTATTTCCCACACTGTTCTGCTACTACCTGCTACACTCTGATAATCTGGACTTCTCCGTACGCTCTGAACACCTCTTCTCCTTGATGCCTCTAGTTGTCTGTCCCTCCATCTGGATGTTTTCTTCTTTCCTCATGTGTCCCGAAGTCTACCTCCTGTGACTTTCAAGGCTCTTACAGCAGTGATTGTCATGCTGTATGGCCAGTGAATAATGATAGCTGTGGCCGAGATGGCTTATGACCCAACATCTTCCACAATGGAAGTTAGGAGTTTTAACTGAGCCCATGGTCAGCTAGAGACCACAGCTCCCTCCCTTCTAATGCAGATTGGCACAATCAGGTGACTAAGTTCTGGAACATGAAATGTAACCAGAAATGAAATGAGCCACTTCTGGGTGATGTCCTTAAAGCATGTCTTCACCCGGCCTTTTACCTTTCTTGCTTGCTGCTAAAGGCCACCCATCTTGGTCTTAGAGATGGAAGCCACATGTTGAAAATGTGGAGGCCCTCTTATAGTCACAGACTTCCTACCTCTGGACAGAAAGAAGAATAAACCTCTATTATGCTTTGCTACTGGAATTTGGAGTCTTTTTGCTATAGTAGCTTTGTCCATACCCCAACTAATATAATTGTTAATTTTTATATTGAGATTTTTTATTATGCAGCAGGTACCCTCCATCACATTAATTATTCCTCATAATGTCATTGTGAAGAAGATAATATTGAAGATGAAGAAACTGAAGCTCAGAAAAGCTTTGTAACTTGCCCAAAGTCACACAGCTAGCAGGTAATGAAATTAGAACTCAAACCTAAGCCAGATGATTTCAGAAATGATACTCTTAATCACTATTTATCCCTTTGCTCTGTTCCACAGCCCTAAAGGCATAGACAGATGTCATTTAGGCTTATAAAGTGTTCCTCAAAGCACTTAGGGAAAAAAATGCTTTTATATAGTAGATGCTCAATAAATGTTTGTTGAATGAATAATGATTGATCTTAGGAAAACTTTGTGAAAGTTTCTAACTAAAATAATGTGAAACTGTTAACTGTTTCTGGCCATTAACAGCCCACATCCCTATTTTATAGATCCCACTATTCTGGGTACTTAATATCCAACAAATCTCTTCCCAAAGAATATCACGTATTGGAGCACTTTTTGTCCATATCATTATTCGTCTTACAATCAACAGAGAGTCTATGTGAGTTGATTGGGAAAAGCATTTAGCCTGTTTCAGTCATCTGTATTTATTTACACAGCTGTTCTTCCCCTTGTTCAAGTAGAAAACTGTGGTTCAGAAATCAGAGACAGTAATAAAATTAGGGGCTTTTTGAAGACTGCTGTGTGGTATCCTGCATCCTGGGCTCTCAGCGGGGTTGTGGGGTCCAGAAACTTTCAAAGTCTTTTTTTGTGCTATGTTAAGGGTCCTGGTAGAAAGTGAATAGTGCTGAGAGCTTGGGGCTGTGGGAGAGGTTACTATAAAGAACCGACATCCTACTGGGAGAACTGAATGTGTTCCCTCCTTCAGGGCTCTTATCTGGAGCCCTTTGATAGAAAGAGAATCCAACAGAATGCCTGAACTGTTCTTGGGTTGTCTTCAGCCCTCCCCTGGGAAAACTTTTAGCAAGAAACACAAATCAAGAGGAAGCTAAAGAATAATTTTTTAAAAGAGTCTTCAAACAGCAACAGCCAGGCTTTATTTTTTTCAAGTAAGGGGACAAAAGGAAGGAATTACAGCCAACTTTCTTTCCAATTAAGTCCCATGGACATCCCAAAATACAACACAGATGCTGTGACACACACTAACGTGCTCCTCAGTGAAGTGTGCTTGAACTCAGTGGCAATTAGAGAATGATTTTTAAAACTAAAAATTTAAAACAGAAACAAAACACAGAGACAGAGAGACCATAAAAGCTTATTGTAATCGTGGCTTGCACTAACTCTATGGGACGTTATGAAATAAAGCTGAATTCTTTATCAGTATATTCAAAATAAATTCATTCTTTTCTTTCACTTCTAATACTGATATATATTTAAGATTATCCTTCCTCTTATGTGTACTTACCAACTGATATTGATATATCAGTTTGAAACTAAGCATTGTTTCATGTTAGAACATGTCTGGCAAGAATGCCCATTCCCTAGAATTTCATGAATCCGTATGTCCCAGGAAGAAGTTACATGGGTAGGGGCGCTAAGATGATCCTTCCCCTTAGAGGACATTTAGATTAGGAGGAGCCGGACAAACACTGAAGAAACTTGCTTGACCCACTGCTGGTCGGTTTTAACGAGGCCAAATCTCATGGAACAAAGGCAGAATGGGCAGAGAGTGGGTGATCAGCCTTGGCTAATTCTAGTTTCTAATTCAGCAAATCAGAGAGGATGCCAGGTCTTCCCCCCATCCAGAGTCAGAGTTTGCTGCAGCAATCCCATGTATGCCATCAAGTGTAACCGCCCAAGGGGCTTCACCTTGCCCTCTGCCTAGACAGAGCCGATTCGTCAAGACAGGGGAATTGCAAGAGAATGAGTAATTCACACAGAGCTGGCTATGCAGGAGACCAGAAGTGAATTATTACTCAAATCAGTCACCCTGAGCATTCGAGGAGCAGAGTTAGAATTTTTGTTTGTTTGTTTTTTGTTTTTGTTTTTTGAGACTGAGACTTGCTCTGTCACCAGGCTGGAGTACGGTGGCACAATCTCGGCTCACTGCAACCTCCACCTCCTGGATTCAAGCAATTCTCCTGCCTCAGCCTCCTGAGTAGGTGGGACTATAAGTGCATGCCAATGCCCAGCTAATTCTTGTATTTTTAGTAGAGAGAGAATTTCACCATGTTGGGCCAGGATGGTTTCAATCTCTTGACCTTGTGATCTGCCTGCCTCGGCCTCCCAAAGTGCTGGGATTACAGGCATGAGCCACCATGCCCTGCCTTAGAGGAACAGAATTTTTAATAACTTGTTGGGTTGGGGGAAGCCAGTGAGCCAGGAGTGCTGATTGGTCAGGGATGAAATCACAGGGAGTCAAAGCCGTCTTCTTGGGCTGAGTCAGTTCCTGGGTGGGGGCCACAGGATGAGATGAGCCAGTTTATTGATCTGGGTGCTGCCAGCTGATCCATCAAGTGCAGGGTCTGCAAATTTTTTGAATTTTGAACTATGTAAATATATTAACTATTCAAAAGATAAATACAATAAAAATTATTTTAAAAAATACAGCCGGGTGCGGTGGCTCACACCTGTAATCCTAGCACTCTGGGAGGCCGAGGTGGGTGGATCACCTGAGGGCAGGAGTTCAAGACCAGCCTGGCCATGGTGGTGAAACCCGATTTTTAAAACCTACAACTTCAGGAGGATGAGGTGGGTGGCTTGCTTGAGACCAGGAGTTCAGGACCAGCCTGGGCAATGTGGTAAAACCCTATCTCTACAAAAAAATAAAATAAAAATTAATACATATATATCCAGTAGAATAGCATTATACTATCTTTAGAGATAGCAGGGTCCTCCACTATTCTGCACCACAGGCCTCACAGTCTGCTGACAAGCCTTCTCAGAATACAATGAAATGCCTGAGTATCTAAAACGAAATGCATAAGATTACAGAGCAAACTGATTACCTTGAAATACAGTTATATGTATATGTGCTTCTTTACTAACAAAATAAATAAGACAGCAAGTGAGGGGACTACTGCAATTTTGATGTCATGGCGAACACAGACGACATCTGGAGATATCTGAAACAATTGTAAGGTGATATGAAAATATCTGTAATTTCTATGGGTGACAAAGCCGGGGTAATGCTGAAACTCCTGTAATTTTCTGCCTACATCCATTAATTGAAGGAATGGCTAAATTTCAGTTGAAGGTTAATGAAAATAAGGAGGTACTGTTTTTCCCATTCAAGTTCACAGACCCCTGGAGCCTATCTATCCACAGAACCTTTGCAGGCATCTCCAACCCCATGGGCAGTGCTCCAGGGAAGGATCTTGGCATAACCTCAAAAGACAAAGAAATGCAAAGGATAAAATGTAAAAGTCTAATCAAAAGATATAGCCCTCTGGGGTTGCTTAAAGTTAGGTGCCCTCAAGCCTTCAAATTTATAACAGAGAGAAAGAGCACCTTCCTTCACATGGCAGTGTGGAGGTGAGAAGCAGCACCCTGTGTGCCCAGCTCCATATGTCACACCCAGCCAAAGTCTCTAGGCAATGAGCAAAACTGACGAGCTGAAAACAGAATTCCAAAAAATTCCCCTCGGAAAGCATCCCCAAATTGCTTGGATGACATAATTATTTTGTTAGCAGGTATGTATCTATACTCCTGGGGAGATTTAGAATTAAATGCAGAGGTGAAGTCAATAAAAGACATAGTATTCTTTGCTTGTGCCAAATTAGGGGAGACTCTGAGACTATTTGATGTTTTGAGTTCTTGTAATTTTAAGATAATTTGGCATGTTAGATACCACTTCTGCTTTTTTCTCCCTTATCTTCCTTTCAATTCCTTGATATCTTTTCCACCTCTAGTCATTGGAGAGCCCGGGCCCCAGTCCTTATCTATTCTGTAGCTACACTCACTCACGCCCTATAGGAACACTATCTATAGCTGATAAAACTAAATCAGCTCTCAAACCAGACCTCTCCCATGAATTCATTCTCTCATATCTAACAGTCTATTCAACTTCTCCCCTCAGTTGTCTCAAATTGTGGCTTCCTGCCCCAACCACACCCCACAAGTCTGTTTTCAGTCTTCCCCAAATCAGTAAATTACAACTGCATTCCTACAGCCACCCAGGCCAAAAACCTTGGTTTTAGAGTCATTAAATCTTATAAAAATTTGGCTAACAGAATGAGGCAGAATAATATAATATAAATTGGATTAGGTATAATACCAGCTTTTGTAACAGTGTTTGATGTACTAGCATATATAATGTTAAATAAAGCAAATTTGACCATTTAATTTTTAGTTATTCCATCCCGTTTTGGTTTTGAATCTTCTTCATCTTCATTCATTGTCACGGTCCCTTGGCATGATTACACAGAGCTGCAAATTCCATGTGTATCACAGGTCCCAAATATAGAGTTCCATTCTCTCTCGAGAATGCTGTTGCCATCTAGAGATTTCCATTCTGAGATCTATGAGAATTCAGAGCTCCTCATTCCCCTGCTCCTAACTTGAACCTTCAACCCTCCACCTCATTTTAGTTAGTCTATTTACCTACTTGCTCAAGCCTAAAACTTCCACTTTATCTTTCACAGCTCTCATTTCTGATTTTGTCCAATTTTTCATCAAATCCTGACAGTTCTTCCAAACCATATCCCTAAGTTGTAGCACTTCTCCCTACCTTTATGGTTAGTCACCTTAAGCCAAGGTGACTTAATCCAAGGTTAGTCGCCTTAATCCAAGCCACCAACATCTCTCACTGGGCCTTTTCCAATGGCCTCCTAGGTGGTCTCTCACCCTACTAACCATTTTCCACAAAGCAAGCCAGTTAGCCTTTAAAAAAAAAAAAAGCCAACTGGGCACAGTGGCCCACCTGTAACTCCAGCACTTTGGGAGGCCGAGGTGGGTGGATCACCTAAAGTTGAGAGTTCGAGACCAGCCTGATCAACAATGGAGAAACCCCATCTCCACTAAAAATACAATTTTTTTTTTTTTTTTGAATGGAGAAGTTCGCTTTTGCTACCCAGGCTGGAGTGCAATAGCATGATCTCAGCTCACCACAACTCCTCCTCCTAGGTTCAAGCAATTCTCCTGCCTCAGCCTCCCGAGTAGCTGGGATTACAGGCAGGCGCCACCACTCCCGGCTAATTTTGTACTTTTAGTAGAGATGGGGTTTCTCCATGTTGATCAGGTTGGTCTCAAACTTCTGACCTCAGGTGATCCGCCTGCCTCGGCCTCCCAAAATGCTAGGATGACAGGCGTGAGCCACTGCACCCGGCCTTCACTCTTCTTCATGAAGTTCTATGATGGCTTCCTGTGTCACTCAGAGTGAGATCCAAAGTCGTTTCTTAAAGCAGTGTGCATTTATTTGTTTGGGGTCTGCCTCCCCCAACCAGAATGTAAGTTCCATGAGGGTCAAGACCTCCTCTTCTCTGTTCACCGCTTTATCCACAGCACCTTAAACACTGCCAGGAAGAGTGGGGCTCAAGAAATACTTGTAGCACAAAAGGAATAAACTGCTCATGTGGAGTGAAGGCTAGGGGCATAAAGCAGTGGAGGAAGGAGGGCAACATGAACATTTTAATCTATGTTTTGTACACTTTTGCAAAGAGATGTTTTGAAGACTTCAGTCTTCAAAATCTAAAAAGGAAAGAAAATTTATTTAAACTTGTTAACAAGTCCAAGCTCTATATAATGACTGAAAGGGCAATAGAATCAGATAGCAAAATCCGTGGGGCTAATGTGGGTAGAGCTGAAAAATCTGGAAATGTTAAATAGACTTTAAGAGGAAGATTGGAGCTGGGTGTGGTGGCTCTTACTTGTAATCCCAGCACTTTGGGAGGCCAAGGTGGGAGGATCACTTGAGTACAGGGGTTCCAGACCAGCCCGGGCAACATAGCCAGACCCCCATCTCTAAAAAAAATAAAATTAAAAATTAAGAGGAGGAACAGATAGATGTCATGCTCTAGTCTGCACTGACTTTGTAATGAGAATCAAATCCCAGCTTTGGCCGGATACTGTATCCCTGAAGAACATCTGTGCCCTTGTCCACTCGTCTCCATTTTCTCATCCTCACAACATCAGTTTCAACTCATACAGCCAATCGGCATTTAAAATGTCCAGCAAGCTCCTCTTGAATTATGATACACAGAAGGAAGGGCTTTCTTCCATAAAGCCTCAACATCTCCAAATAAAGATTGCAATCTCATCAAAAAGACCCAAGAGAATACTTCAAAATGGACAACTAGCAACCAATAAATTCTGCCTAGCTGGAGCTCCAGACTTAGAGGACTTGTGGATTTGTGATGATTTTCTTCTGCCTGTGATGAGGAATTGGGAAGACCAGACATTCCTGGTAAGTAAAGGAAATGTCAAAGAGGAAGATCCAGGATTAGCAGTAAGTGCCTCTTGACAAGGGCCAGTTTTGGAAAGGTACGGTTTGCTAGTGCCTGGCTATAGTAATGAGTTTGCAGGAAATGACTGATGGAAAGCTGGGTTAACCTGGAGTAAATTTACCCCTCGGCAGGCCTCCTTTCCTTAACTCCACTGCTACATATTTTAATGAAGAGGAAAACTCCCAGGGTGGGATTAGACAGAGACCGCATTTTAATCATTAAACTTCTTCACAACAATTGGCCTCACCTGATGGTCCCAACTTCCTGGAAGAATCTGAAAGCAGAACGGGGTGGGGGGGGTGGGGGGGGAGTTGGAGCTCTGAATCCTTTGGGATTTACTGGCGGAAAGGTGCAAGTCCAAGTAGCTCTCTAGAAAGGGGGGCACTCCAGCTACCCTGTGCAGGGTTTGAGGGGCGAGTTCCATCTTAAATATTATGTTTGAGAGACAGCAGACACCTAAAAAGGGGTTCCCTAATAAAATTATTCACTCTCTTTTACATCTGGTGAAAGGTGCTTCTTCTAGTCTTGTCTGTCTGCCTTGTGAGTGTTAGCAATTGTGATGGCTTGGTGAATCTATTGCACTCTAAGACAGGCCTTTCTCTGATGGAAGAGAAGAAAAACCAGGGTTTTGATCCAAGCATGGATGGGGACTGTTTCTGCTGATTGATATCCTGGAATATGGAAGAATGTTGGCCACCTGGGGGTTGCCCCCGTGGTATCTGTGTCACATTTGGATGTTTGGGTTTTTTGGTTTGTTTGGTTTTTTTTTTATTTTTGGCTCATGAAGATTGGGTAATTCTTGGAAGGTCTTAGAAGGCTGATTTTGTTGTGGTTGGTGTTATTGCTCATTCTGCGGGATACTAGAAAAAAGACTTCAGCTCCAAAGTGTATTAACGCAAACCTACTTTTGACTTTGAAAGTCACACCGAAAACGCCTTTTCAGCTGGAGAAATGCTGTGACTGCCTTGTCAAAAAGCAGGATATACATCTTGATTCTGCTTTATTCCCACTCCTCAGCTGCCCAGACTTGGAACTCTCTCTCTCAGTCTTTTCTCTGGCCTCTTGCCATGTGCAAACTGCCATCTGGACCCCCTTGCGGTCCCCTCACAGGACTTGTCTTGTTCCTGCCATTTCCACCTGGCACGCCTCTCCCTAGCTACTCCTAACTCCAGAAAACCTGCCTCATCTTTAGAGTTCTTTCTGAAATGCTGCCTCTTCCGTGAAACCCTCCCTTTTACCCCGCAACTGAAATGAATTCATGTCTGTCTTGTCTGCTGGGGGATTTTGTTTTCATCTCTCTCATGAGGTCTTCCTCTGTCACGTATTTCTTTGTTGTTGACACGTAGTTTCGTTCTGTCGTGCAGCGGGGCGATCTCGGCTCACTGCAACCTCCGCCTCCTGGGTTCAAGCGATTCTCCTGCCTCAGCCTCCTGAGCAGCTGGGGGTACGGGCGCCTGCCACCACGTCCGGTTAATTTTTTTTTGTATTTTTAGTAGAGACGGGGTTTCACCATGTTGATCAAGCTGGTCTCGAGCTCCTGACCTCGTGATCCGCCCGCCTCGGCCACCCGAGGTGCTGGGTTACAGGTGTGAGCCACTGCGCCCAGCCCTCTGTCATGTATTTCATTGTGCAGGTTTTCCCTATCGTACTGTGAGATCCTTGAGGACTAAGGCCATTTTGCCCCACTTTGTGTATCCCATCTTCCCTCGAGTGCCTTCAAATATAGTGGAAATCTGTGGAATTCTGAGGGAGGTGTTTTCATCCGGACTGTTCCTCCCAGGAAAGCAGAATTGTGTAGCACTTAAGTCCCTAGGTTTTGAATGCAAGAGGCCTGGGGTAGAGTCTTGGTACAAGCACTTAACCAGCTTGGGACCTTGGAGGTTGCTAATTCTTTGAGAATCTCAACTCCTTCATTGGGAAAGTGTGAATAATAAAACTTAGGAACAACGGGATTGTTGTGACAAGTAAATGAGGCAAATAGAAAACACTCGGCATGGTGCCTGCCACATAAGTCTTTTCAAAAAGACTTAATAAGTGGTAGCTATTTTATTATTATTGCTATTATCATTAGCAGGAAACTTCTGTGCAGAGACAAAAATATTCTTACCACAAGTTAATCTATTTAAGAAAATTAGGCGTGATTGCGCTGGAGCGAGGATTTTCATCAGCCCTGCCAATTCTTTTTCCAAAGACTCTTCTATAAAGAACAATCACTTTCTAACAGTGCTGACCAATAGAAATATAATGTGAGTCATATATATAATTTAGAATTTTTCTACTAGTTACATTAAAAGAAGCAAAAAAAAGCAAGTGAAATTAATTTTTTTCCTTGTCACCCTGGCTGGAGTGCAGTGGCATGAACATGGCTCACTGCAGCCTTAACCTCCTGGGCTCCAGTGATCCCCCCATCTCAGGCCCTTAAGTAGCTGGGACTATAGGTGCCCGCCATGATGCCCAGCTAATTTTTTATTTTTTTGTAGATACTGGGACTGGGTTTTGTCATGTTGCCCCGGCTGATCTTGAACTCCTGGGCTCAAGCAATCCACCAACTTTGGCCTCCCAAAGTGCCGGGTTTACAAGTGTGAGCCACTGTGCCCAATCAAAATTAATTTTAAAATATATTATTTAACTAAATATATCCAAAATATTACCATTACAACATGAAGTCAACAGAAGTATTAATGAGATATTTTACATTTTGGGGGTACTAAGTTTTCAAAATCTAATGTATACGTAACACATGAAACAGTGCATCTCAAATCCTACCAGCTCTAATCAAGGGCTCAATGGTTACTGACCAGTGGTTACCATATTGGGCAGCACAGATTCATAACATAGAATTTGAAAACCTTCATAAATGAATCCTATCATTCCAGGCTTTCACAAAATGTAGTTGGTACTACAAGACAATGTGTTTCTCTGAAAATGATTAAGACTGGGAGTGCCAGCACTAGGCTCTGGTCTGGACTCTGCCATTTACTTGGATAACTTTGCGTAAACCATTAAATTTGGCAGTTTTATTTCCTGCATTTGTCCTGAGACTTAACTAGGTCACAAGGCACAAAAAAATAGGACCAGCCTCTTCAACTCAGTCTGTCTCATTGCTACCTACTGTCCCTAGGAATAGGCCTAAGATAGAAACCCCTGCACATCCTACCTGAGGTTGAACTTTTTGTTTGTTTGGTTGTTTTTGAGATGGAGTCTAGCTCTGCTGCTCAGGCTGGAGTGCAGTGTCACGATCTCGGCTCACTGCAACCTCTACCTCCCAAGTTCAAGCGATTCTCCTGCCTCAGCCTCCCAAGTAGCTGGGATTACAGACTTCCAATGCCATGTCCAGCTAATTTTTGTATTTTTAGTAGAGACGGGGTTTCACCATGTTGGTTAGGCTGGTCTCGAACTCCTGACCTCGTGATCCGCCCACCTCAGCCTCCCAAAGTGCTGGGATTATAAGCATGAGCCACTGCGCCCAGCCCTGTGGTTGAACTTTTAAAACGAGCCACGTTTTGAATATTTGTTGATTGATTGATTGATTGATTGAGATGAAGTTTCGCTCTTGTTCTCAGTTTCTGGCAACCTCCGCTTCCGGGTTCATGCGATTCTCCTGCCTCAGCTTCCCAGGTAGCTGGGATTACAGGCATGCGACACCATTTATTAATTGAGGTATCATGAATACTGTGGAGTTCTTGGAGTTTAATTCATGCTTTTTGTTTTTTGCCCTAGAGGTTATTCCAGTTTATGGGAATTTCATTCTTCGAATTTGAATACTTGGAGTTAGCTGATCCAGTCATTTCAACTTGGAACACACTCAGGGTCCAGATGCTGGTGGTAGGAGTTAGGGAAGAGACAGGAGGAGGGGAAGCTAGAGGAAGGGTGAATCGCTGGCTCTCAGCTCCCGACCCCCTCTTCAGGTTTATAACTGATATGTCATATTGTTTGTTTCATCATGAGATTTGATTGGAACAAAGGGTTAAAAAAACTGAAACCCAGATCTCATCTCACTCTTCAATTTAGAGGAGAGGACCTCTTACAATACTGTATTTGCCCAACCTTGCACCACTCAGGTCTCCTGACCCCCAGTCTCCATGCAATTTTATCTAATGTCACATGACCTACCCTGATTTCACCTGTTGATTATTAAGCGATTTTGAAGAATCTACTGGACTTCAGCAAACTGAGGCATGTGGTAGTAGTGAACTAGTCATCCTGTGTTGATTCTATTTCAGCAAGTGTGATCCTTCCTTCCTTCCTGGGGAGGCAGCAGGATGAGGAAGGAGGCTTGCATTTCCTTCTCATGGCTCAAAAATGAACTGCCTCATAAGGCAATAGGAATTCCCTGCCTGGCCAAGGAAAAGGGGATTGTTAAGGATTCTGAAGTCTTTCTTGCCTGGTCTTTCATCTTAGAATCAATCCATAGGCACAGCATTCACACAAGATGGAATTTGACTTGAGCACAGCCCAAATCTTGAACATATGTTTTAACACATAAACTAACTTTATTCTAACCTTACCCCTCAGATTACTATAACAGTGTCCAATGTCCAAAAGTTATTTCAGCCACTAAAGTTGATTTGTGCTCAAGACCCAGTTTCCACTGTTCACTCTGTTTTCTCAACCCAAAACTGCATTTTCTGTTGCTTTAAAAATTTGCATATTTTCTCAGTGCCTGTTTCTGACTTACAATAAACAATGCCCAGACCTCCTGCCAAAAAAATGTCCAAATGTGAAATAGTTGCTATAATAGTCGTTTTTGTGATGGCAACTTTGAGCTGTGTGCTTTTAAATTATAATTACTTTTTTTCCTCACAAAAGATGTGTATCTGTCTTGATTGCTGTAATTATGATTCTATACCAGCAAACAGTTACAAAAGATTCATGTCATCACTGTGCTTCATAAAACCCATGCCCTTCAATAAGCTTCCTTTGGTGACTGTATTATGTTTGTGTTTAATTTGTGGCAGGGAAATTCTAATGAGAAGCCATTAATCACTGAGTGTATATAAAAATCTGTGTCCTTAACTAAACAGACCAAAGTGGATATGGCAAGCCGGTTATTGGCATGACATGATTTAGAATCAGAAAAGAGACTTGAGGAAAACAACCTAGTCTAACCTAGTTTTATGGATGACATTCAGAATTGGGAAGGGAGAGCATACGGCTTAGTGACTGCACACATAATGGGACCAGGAGCCCAAAGATCCAGGTTCAAAACCTGAACTTGACACTAAGGAATTATGGCACAAACAGACTTGACTTCCTCATTCATCCTGGCTTCCCAGCTGTGATGTGTAGAATCCACACATTGAGGAGGTACCTCACCCAGGGACCTACTTGGGGGGCAAGTCTTAGAATTGGAAATTGTTGCTATAATAGTCATTTTTGTCATGGCAACTTTGAGCTGTGTGCTCACAGCTTTGAGCTGTGTCCGTCACCCAGGGACCTACCTGGGGGGCAAGAAAACAGGGACACTGAGGTAGTCTGTGACTCCCACCCCCCCCATTCAATTAGAGCAGCCACACTTGGATCTATTTTACATTGTAATGACTGAAGAAGGAACTTACTGGCTTTTTTTTTTTCCTCTTAAATTTGATGTTGATTGACTTCCTTTCTCCAAGTCTTAGAATTGGAAGTAGACTGGTGACCCATCCCATGTCTGTGACTGTGTTGCATCTGTTTACTGGTGCAGCAACTCTTTACTGAGCACCTTCCATTCTGGTTCCTGAGTATGCAGTCGTTATCCATATAGGCCCTGCCCTCCAAGAGCCTGCAGTCTAGACAGGGAGAATTGCAGCACAAAGTAGTAATAACTCTGGAAATTTAAACCCAGGAGGCCTTGGGAGCACATTGGAAGGGCAACCAAGCCTGTTGGATTTGGGGAGTGGGAGGAGTTTAGAGTTGACTCCCCAGAAGAAATAACGGATTGTAGGCCTTCCTTTTAATGTTCTTTCCTTTCTTTTCTGTCTTTAATAAAAACTCCTGAGGGCTCCTTTTGGGAAAATATGAGAAATCAACATAAAGAACTCTTGTCTTAGCGCTGACTATAAGCCTGAGCATATATTACTCAATCCATACTGATCTCTAACATCTGGGTCTACAGGACCAGTAATAATAGAGTAGAATAGATCTCAAAGTATTATCACAAAGATCAAATTACAGAATTTGTATACAAGTATTTATAAAACTGTAAAGCCCTATAAAAAATAGCTGCTGAAGCTTCAATTCCAATCAACCTACATAATCTTTCCCAGCTAGACTAAGATTCTGGTTCTACAGAGGCTTGACTCATGTTGAGCAACTGGTGAAAATGTCACTTTTCAATATAAATAATAATTGAGTGATCAGGGGCGGTTGCTCACACCTGTAATCCCAGCACTTTTGGAGGCTGAGGTGGGCAGATCATGAGGTCAGGAGTTCGAGACCAGCCTGGCCAACATGGTGAAACTCCGTCTCTACTAAAAATACAAAAACAAGCCGGATGTAGTGGCACACACCTGCAGTCCCAGCTACTCGGAGGCTGAAGTGGGAAAATTGCTTGAACCCGGGAGGCAGAGGTTGTAGTGAGCCAAGACCACACCTTCCTTTGCACTCTAGCCTGGGTGA
>NW_016107520.1:1359314-1374042 GCF_001604975.1 Cebus imitator | reverse complement strand
AAAAAAAAAAAAAAAAAAAAAAAAAAAAAAAAAAAAAAAGTTAAAAATAAATAAATAATAATTGATAACAATAACACTTGTGAAGCCTTCATTAAAAAGTAGACCCTCTTTAGCTTTAGAATGGAGAAAACATGTTGCTTTTTAAGGCATCATTATGTCCACCTGTTGGCTCGTTTGTAATAAAAATAATAGTTTGTGCAACTTCTCGCTATGTGGGAATCTACGTGAGGAGGTTCCTCTTGCTGGTCTTCACCTTTGTGTTGGGGTTCCTGAGGCCTCTGCCCTTGCTCAGACCTCTTTTGAAACCCCATCAGAGGTCAAAACTGAAGAACTTGCTAGAGCCACATGCTGATAACTAACATGAGTGAAGTGGGCAGGCCAAGTGGGCTGGAGAGTGCACACTCCACCTACAGGAGGCAGCGTTGGCTCAGTGTCAGCCTACCGCTTCAGGGGCCTCGATATTCTGAAATGGTCAGTATTTTTCAATGTGAATGTGAACTCACCGAGTTTGTAAATGCTCCTCCTGTGCCTTGACTTCCTAACCCAAGTCGTAGTCACTTCATGGCTTTGCATTTTACCTAAAAAGAAAATTACCCCCCTGCTTAAATCCCGTGGCTGGCTCCCCATTGACTAGGAGTGGAGTGCAAGTTGTAAGTTTGGTGTTGGCCCCTACTGGCCTGTTCTCCAGCAGGAACCGATACCGGCTCCCTGCCATGCCACACTATGCCCGCTGTGTGCAGCCACCTGCTAGACACAGTGTACATACTGTGGATACAGGCACGGCCCCTCCCCTCAAGTTGCTACCCGTCTTTTTGACAGACTAACTGGTAAATAGGCCTCGGCACACAGAGATCTCATCACTTTCTGTTGGGCCCTGTCCTGGCCCACTGCTTAATAATTACGATGTGTTTATGGGCTCCTTGAGGAAAGAAACTGGTATTTGGAGCACAGTGGTTGCTCAACATTTGTTGAATGAATAAACGAATATAATAAAGGTTAATTTTAGATCACCTCTCTGAAATTGAATTTTTTAGGCTTCATATGACTATGACTTTAAAATAAAACCCTGTTATTTACACATTCAACTAACCAGAATTCACCACAGGTTTTTTGTTGTTCTGCTTTTTACATTCATATTTAAGAAGAAAAAAAAGTTAAGACAAAATGGAAGACCAACTACCACAAGTTCTTTTTTTTGAGATGGAGTCTCACTCTGTTGCCCAGGCTGGAGTGCAATGGTGCGATCTTGGCTCACTGCAACCTCCACCTCCCAGGTTCAATCAATTCTTGCCTCAGTCTCCCCCCAGGTAGCTGGAATTACAGGCATGCGCCACCAAACCCGGCTAATTTTTTTTGTATTTTTAGTAGAGATGGGGTTTTTCCCTGTTGCCCAGGCTGGTCTCGAACTCCTGACCTCAGGCGATCCACCCACCTCAGCCTCCCAAAGTTCTCAGCTTACAGGTGTGAGCCACCACGCCCAGCTACCACAAGTTCTTCTACACCTGCTGCCCCACCACATCCACTGTTACACACTGGGGTTGTCACATCCTGGATTGTGTTAGCATTCTACAATTTCCAAATTCTAGAAGGAGGATTGACATTCGTGATGATCCTAAAATGCAAGCTGTTTAAACAAGGAATCATTTAAAAACTCTCATGAAAATAAAAACATGGAAAATATTCAAAAAAGATTAAAAGGTTTTCTAATCTATTTTGTTGCTCAAAGAAAAATCCAATGAACCAGAATTTCCTAATTTTGAATGGTGAAGTTTGACTGGCCTGTATCATGCTAAGATCTGCACATGCTTATTACTGTAATCTCTTGTTCTTCAAACCAATAAATTCTCCCTTTAAGGACAGGTTGGATTTAGTTATTTCTTGTTATACTGACATTTTTTCCCAAAAGAAAGAATTTCCCCGTAACATACTTAATCACACAATGTTCACAGGAAGATCTTGGCAGATTTTTTTCAGCAGGAACAGTTGTTGCTGGTGTTTGTGTTTTTTTCATTTGATAAGACGAACATTAGTATGATCCTTCAGCTCTGTGTCTCCCACCCGGAGTAGCTGTAAATGAAATACAGCATACAGAGGCTTGTTCATAATTTCTTGATCTTCCATTGACTTTAGTGTTTCTATGAAAGAAAAAAAAGATGTTTTAAAGCTCGAGGGACTTACCTATAAAGTAGAAGGGAAAAGGTAGCAACACGTGTTGAGGAAACCCAGGCGGCCCCCGGAGCATTATTTTTGCTATAGCTTTCCAGAAACAGAAAGTGGTGCTTAAAGGTGTAATTCCCAATATTTTCCCCCAGACTGAAATTCGGATGAACTCTGAACTGACATCCTTTGCATCTCATTTTCTCATTAGGTTTTATTACAGCCAACACAACTTTCAGTGGTGAACTACTTCCCTTCTCAGCGGAACACCAGACTCCCATAGTGTCTGCACAAACTAAAGTAATGAAATGGTTTTTAACCAAGCTTTAGGGATTAGTGAGGGGAAAAAAAAAAGTTTAAAAGAAAGGGCACCAGGGTCTTCCCATCTCTATGCTAACCAAAGTGTGGTTTTCCAGCTCTTTTTCTTGCCTATGAAAAAAAATAAAAACAAAAAACGGAAATGCTGCTGGGCTTGAAACCCCACTTAAAATCGGATTTCTCTTTCAAGTTCCCTTCCAATACAAGTCAAAGTCATTTCCACCAAAAAAATAAAAAAACCAAAACAAAACAAAACAAAACAAAAAAATATCTCTGGTAATCATAAAGAAATGTCTCCTTTTACCTTCAGCTGTATGTCCTTTTGAACAGCAACTGGTTGGAAAGCAATGGCGAATCATGTCAATGCTGGAGTGCATTGCTCAGATAGGACTTGGTATAGTAAATAAATGCTTTTAAAAGTAGTCATGGCATTGAGAAATGGCTCCATGCACCTAGACCAGAGGCACCAATATAAAAACTGGCAATTGTGTTTTAACACAGAAGATTGAAAAGCATTTTGTTTCACATCCTAATATTGTGCCATCTACTTAAAAAGAGTTACTTAATATTGATTCTGCATCAGGCATGAGCCAGGTTCTGCCCTCAAAGAACTTATAATTTAGTTGAGAAGCCAAAATTGCACTTGAGTTTTAAAAGAAGAATGTAGTACAGAACATGGTATAATTAAATGTTAAACAATGCAGTCTACATGCTCAGTGACCTAGGAGATAAGAGGAAGGGAAGGTCGCTGAGGGCTGGAAATGTCAAAAGCATGTATTTTCAATAAGTTCTTGAAATGATAGCATGTTAGAAAGCTGTGATAATTGCTGCTAATTTGTAATTGTAAAGCGTTGCTGTAATTCGACATTGCTTTCCAACCAGTAGTTGTTCAAAAGGACATGCAGTTCAAGGTAAAAGAAGATATTTCTTTATGATCTCCAGAGATTTGTACTGAGGAGAAAAAAGACAAGATTTTGTGTTGAATAACAGACCAAGAATTGAGCATATTTTGCATGTGGAATATTGAATTGAGTGAATAAGAATTCAAACCTCAGGCTGTGATTTTGCTATGAATTTTTGTTTCTAACGAACCATTTTCTTCCTGCTAAAAAAGCTCAAAAAATAATTTTTAATTTTCTAATATCTATTTTTACAATTTATTTTTCTTTTAAGAAAAGTGGACTAGAGGTGCAAGTCACTTTCTCAAGGGAATTATTAGCTTTAAAAATGGTGTATGTGGCAGGGAGGACATTTAGCATCCTTTAAAATTGAGACATCTGAACAGCAATTTACCTTTTGAAATCACCAAATCTCAAGTGTGCTTTGCATTCTTGGTCTTAAAATGCTTTTCGTTTTCTAATTTGACAAAAATCCTAGTCTCTTTACATTTGCTACCTTTTCTGTCTACAACACAGGCAGCGTGAGCTAAATTAGATTTGTTATAATGAAGTTTAAACTGCTAAAATAGAGGCATGTCTCTAACTTTAGACAAGTTTAGGGAATCGTAGTAAGCATTACTTTTTTCTCCATACTTGTCTGCATTCATGGTCTTCCCAAGAAATGTCAGTTAATTTCCCGATTCTAAAAAGAGGGACTTTTCCCTAACAGTTGTACAACCAGGCAAAAGAGCACACCCTCGTCTTCCCTGAAGGGGAGGAAACCTGCAATAATGTGAGGTAATTACATTTAGCCTTAGAAAAGTCTTTGAAACGTTCTAATCAAGACTTTCAGCTTTCCGAGTGCGTGCACTTTATTTTTACATTCGTCCTGGTCCCGGTTTTGCATTTCTAATGAAAGTGAACTGACAAAGCGTGAAAGTGGTCTAAGGAGCAAAACAAAGCCAGCAAGCCTGCTTTTGGTGTGCCAGGATGAATCAATATTCCGGAGACCTCGGGGTTTCCCCCTCCTACCCTGTGCGGTTTCCATTCCCCACTCCTCCTTTCCCGGACACAGACTCCTCCCCTTTTCTTAAGTTGCCCTGAGAGTAACTTGCAGTTTCAGAGCACATGCACATTGTCAGGGCCAGCCTGCCTGCTCACGCGCGCTGCCGATTGCTGCTCCGCCGGACCTGCTGGGGAATTCACCTCGTTACTGCTTTGTATCTTCACCCCTTACAAAATCAGAAAAGGTAAGTGTCACATCCTGTGCTCCTGCTGGGTTTAATTTCTCCTTTCACTTCTCTGCCGATGTATTTTGCCTCCCAAGCAGAGGAGCAGTTTGAGTCAAGGCTAGCCATTTTGGTAGATAAAGTCCATGTTAGTCATCTCACGTCGTGAGAGTGTGGTGTCTATTTATGCTGGGCCCTCTGTTAATTTGGAGTTGAGTCATTCGGTGGGGATTGGGGGCAGATTGTGGCGCGAGATCTAGAAAAGGATCAAGGTTGAGCGAGTCTGCTTGAAAGTGACTGGTAAGAGGAATCAGAGCTATTAGTAAAAAAAAAAAAATCTGGTCTCTTCCATCTCCTCCCCCTCTTCGCTTCTCCCTAAGCATTTAATCCCGTGTGAAGTCTTAAACAAATTCTAAGTCTTAGTATCACTGACCCCAACGTGCAATATTATTTAAAAGGCAAAATGTTAAGTCTTTTTTTTCCTGCACTTGGATTTGCTAAAAGCTTGCGAGGAGTCATTTGTGAGGAGTCTGTTGGTTTCCAGTTACCTCCTCCACTGGCGCACACGCTGGCTGCTTGCGTTGGCAGCGACACACATCCATGGTACGGCTGGTTTTTACTCGGATTGATTATGGGAAGGGCTATGGATTAGAACTCCCGTAAAGCACCAGGAGGAATCCTTTAATTTTTCAGACCAGCTGATTTCCACGAGGAAAGAGATTTACTGAAACGTAGTTAAATAGCCTGAGCGCTTTAAAGAAACCAGAAACCACACACTGTAATGTTTGGAATGAAAATTGGTTTCATCTCCTCATCTGTTCTAGAAATCCTAAATTTTAAAATGCTAAAAAGTCAGCAATCGTTTCCTCTGAAGACCCTAGTATGTGTGTCATAAAGGCAGACCCTACTTTTTATTTCTAATTGTGATAAAAATGAAGCTGAATTCTGATTTCAGATGATTTATAGATGTGCCCAGAGCACTTTGCTTATTTCATGGAAAAAAAAATGAAAAAGTTACCCTGTAAAATAGTCACATGTATTTCCCATGTATTGTGGGCACTTGTGTTCTTTTTACGACCATATTTACTAGTAGACGTTATCGTATTTTTTCTTAATGAAGAAAATAGCTGGTTACTTTACTACATATAACAGAGACAACTCCCACCTATCAGTATCTTAATTATTTTTATTTTATGTTTTCAACCATGTATACAGCATAATTTGTCAAGTAATGGTTGAGAACTTACATTCAGTTTGATTGGACATTTACTCAGTATGCACATTTTGCAAGGCATCAGATGGGTTCTGAGGGGGAGGGTGGGTATAGGGGTTCTCAGTCAGTTCCAGCTCTGAAGAACCCTTTTATAGCCTCATTGGAGGGGGAAAGATGGATTTTTAAAAAGAAAATAGAACGTAAGTTCTGCATATATATTCTGAATATATGCATATTTCTCACACGTGGTCCACTAAAATATGCACACCACAGCCTTGAAGCCTGGTATTGTGGCTCTCCAGTCCTTGATTCCTGCTGAGATTATGCAGTTTGCCAAGAGCTTGCCTGGTGTAGAGCAGCACTGATTTCTCACCCCGGACGCTGTAACTCATGTCTCTTTTTCTCCTATTCTAGTTGTGTTTTCTAACACCAAAGAGGAGTTTTGGCTTTCTGTGGGTGATTCCCAGACACTGAAGTGCAAAGAAGAGACACTCCTAGAAAAGTAAAATATGACTAAAACCAATGGAGAAGAGCCCAAGACGGCGGGCAGGATGGAGAGATTCCAGCAGGGAGTCCGTAAACGCACACTTTTGGCAAAGAAGAAAGTACAGAACATTACAAAGGAGGATGTTAAAAGTTACCTGTTTCGGAATGCTTTTGTGCTGCTCACTGTCACCGCTGTCATTGTGGGTGAGTCATTTGATTAAAAACAAACCTGTATCTTGTTTCTCTGGGGCATCTGGCTGCCCCAGGAACATTATCAGATGAACTAGTTGTAGGTATCAAAATGATAGCACAGGCTTTCCTCTGAACTTGATGATTTTTCTCCATAAAAATGACTGTTTTGGCATGTTTGGAGCAATATATGGTAAACCCATCATTAGGCAACATTAGGCATTGTGCAAATCAATTGTATAAGGAAGGAAAATATTTTCCCATTTCATGTAAGGATAAAGAAGTGATAATTTAATCATTAGGCATGACAAATCAAGCATGCTACGTTTGACCAAAATGTAATTATATACAGTGTCAGTTGCACTTGAAACTAATTTATACAACTAGTACACCTAAAATGAGACGTTGGTTCCAAACAGTAATTATAGTCTAACTGGTGCTGACTTGAAGCTGAATGTCAATGCTTAGACACAGAGGCCAAATCTTTTATGTGTTTGCACTCTCTCACCCAGCAACTGGGAAAGATGGATTGGGGAAAATGTTAACACAGATCTCTTTCATTCATTGCTTTGCAGAGCCTGCCATAATCAGCTATACCTTTCTTGAAACATTTTCATCTATTACTAATTTAGCAGGGTTGACAGTAATCTTTACTAATAAAATACTTTTCTTTTGTTTTGTTTATTGATCTTAAAAGTTATAGTTTATTACTTATGGGTGGTATTGATCCTACTTTAAAGTATAGCTGAAAAAAAAACTACTTATTTGGAATTTTTAACCAAACCGGTATAGAAATCCTTAGGTTGACAAACACATGAGCCAATGCCAGGTTGTAAAAATACTCTAACTTAACCTACCAATTTGCCACCATAAAAGAGGCATTCAGTACGGTTTTAATATCTACTCTGGAGTTTGCCAAGATTTCTATCAACTTCAAAGAGATAATGATTTAATAAAGATTAAGAAAATTCTGTAGTATATAAATATAATAACTTTTTTCAAGAAAATAGAATTCTTAAATTGTAGACAAATGAAATATGACGGGAGAATTTGTCAGAAGACTTTAGCTACATCCCCCTTTAACATCATTGTCGCCCATTAGTAGTCACAGGTGATTAATGATGATTCCATTAATTTTAGAGGCACTCAAAGAGAACATGCCCTAATTGACACAGAGAAGAAATGGCTTTCCATAGTAGGTTTCCAGGCTTGAATATATTCCTAGATGAAGTATTTCAGTCCCACATCATGGTCCTGGAAGTCAATGCCTCATTTTTCGCCCTGAATCAAAGTCATTGCCAAGCCAAGCAATAGCTGCATAGTAATAATATCAAACATTTATGTAGTACTATTCCAGCTACCCTGTAGGAGTTTTGTTTATATTAGCTCACTTAATCTTCAAATAAGCCTATGAAGTGAGTGGGAAGGTAGAATCTCCCTCATTTTGTAAATGAAACTGACTGTGGAGAGATCCAGCAGTTTGCCCAAAGTCACAACACTAGTAAACGCTGGAGCTGAAAGCCAAATTCAGTCTAGTGCCAGAGGCCATTCTCTTAACCACTCCATTCTTCCTCTGCTCTGCTGCTAGTTGACATCTTGTAAGAGATGCCAGAAAGAGAAATACCCTCATGAGTTGATGAAGGCCAGTTAGCTAGCAGTGCTAGATGCATTCACATAGCATTGCCATTTTACTGTATGATTTATCCAGTTGAAGTAAACAGAAAACTTACGATTCCCCTATAGACCATTAAGCCACATCCTTCTCATTCATTTAACAAATACTCATTTATAATTCATGATCCTATACGTATAATAAATAGTGCTCAGTAATACCGGAGTACATTTGAAAAAGATGGAGAAACACCATTCAAAATGGTGTTGTAAACACCAGAATAGTTGAATTTCTAAGACAATAAATAGAGGAATGGAAAGTAATGAAACTTGAACATGGAAGACAGATTGATGGAGAAGGAAGTTTGTAAGTGATTAGTTCGAAGAAACAACATCTCTAATAAAACGAAGATAAGGCCAGGATTTAAAAGTCTGTTTTTCACTAAGAGTTTGGGATCATTCCTCACCCAATAAGGGCTTTTTTAAGATTTGTGAGAATTGCAATAAGAGTTGGCTGAGCCAGGGTAGATAAGTTGGCCGGGGGCCCTCATGGTTGGCTTTACTAACGGAAACTGAGGAGGCAGAAGCAGCAAGAAGGCGGCACTAACAAAGAAACACATAAAAAGAGCTCATTGACAGTCAAAGAGACCACTGAGCCTACACCAAAGACTTGGAATAGCAAATAGACAACTTAGGAGCAAACTGATTTAGGAGAGAAGGAAGAACCCTTCAGTTATCTGTTAGTGTGTCTTCCATTGGAGGGCCCAGTGGATACAAAGGCCCCATTTGGCTTGTCACTGGGTTCCATGTCTACCAGTCCTAAGAGACAGGAAAAGAATGTGTCTGTAGACCAACTCTTAATTTATTTGCTGTAGCATGAGAAAAAGCAAGAAAGATGCTAGCAAGGAAGAAGGAGATAATTATTTTCCCCAAAGATGAGATGAGAAGAGTTACATCTGTTACCTAGTTTTCAAATTCCCAGATTTTTATTGCTTTTAGTGAAAAGAAAAAAAAATCACTGGGAAACCTATGTACTGGGTTGAATCTTTTGTTCAGTCTGTTTTGTTTTGCCTTTTTGAAATAAAATATATATGATTTAATGTGTGGAAGCAGAAACTAGAAAAATATTATAATAAAGACATGTGAATCCATATATTCAAAATAAAGCAGAAAATTATAAATATTTTGATTATCAATTCATCTACAAGCATAAGCATAGAACCATTTGTACCATTTTATGTCATTTCTACTGCCATTTCTAAGCAACGTCAAAGTCTGAATGTGCCAAGCCATGACAAAAGCCCGTGTAACAGGAGTGGGTTAGCGATCTGAGAGAACACAGTGCCAAGCTCCACATCCCTTAGAGGGTCCATCATGAAAGCATTCGATAATGGGCTGCCAGGGCTGTTGTGGATATCTGTCTGACAAAAACCACGTTGAGAAGAGAGGTTATTGTCTTTCTTCCTGCAGAAAGCGGTTTCTCCTTTCAGACTGTGGTAAGTTGTGTTAGAGTGACCTCAGACATCTCGCTGAAAGAAAGGAAAAGTCCTTTGTCATGTTCAACTCACAGAACGCTGACTCTTTCCATGGCTAGGGAATGAATTGCACAATAAAAATGAAATCTCAGGCCAAACAATGAAATGGGTCATAAGATCAGCTGCGAGGTAGGGGGATATTTATAAATAGGAATGCATAGAATTGAGCTGTGGTTTGACCTGAAGGCATTCACAAACACAGTAACTGGCACCTTCCTCTGATGTTGGTCTTCACACACACACACACACACACACACACACACACACACACTTTACATTTGAGTTCTCCTTTATGTGGATTTGGAAGAAAT
Organism: Cebus imitator; assembly: GCF_001604975.1. NCBI lineage: Eukaryota > Metazoa > Chordata > Mammalia > Primates > Cebidae > Cebus > Cebus imitator. The sequence goes on along the minus strand of NW_016107520.1, from coordinate 1,364,115 downwards.
TGGTGACTTCTCAGGAAAGAAAACATCCTGACTAAATTTTTATAAAACATTTCTCCCTGTTCCCTAATACTCTGGCAATGAATTTAAATTGCACTAAAGTTTGGTGCAATTCTGTAATATCTCTAAATGGATATAGGAGAAACTAGTCAGCATGTCTGCCTCTTGGGATAGGAACTAGCTGTCTAGGGAATGGGGTGGAAAGAATACGACTTTTCTTTGAGAAAGTTTTTGTATTTTTTTTACCTCATTCATATATTATCTACTGTTAGCTATTATCTACTAAGTAAATAAGTTAAATTATTTATTTTTAAAAATTCAATGATATGCAATTTAACAAATATGGAATGTTATATAGCTTGCTCTGCGCTGTGCAATGGTATCCCCTGTTCTAAGGTAATTTCATAGGAGACATGGATGAAAAATAAGATGACAATGGAACATACAAGGATCAGAGGCGGTAATAGAGAAGTTTCTAATCAGCTGTAAACATTTTTCATGAGTTCATGTTATGCGTATTTTTCTATATAATATGGCATCTTTCTGTGGTGGTACTTTAGAGGTTCCATTTTATTTTAATAGACACATTAGGAGCCCTAGATGTGCCATCTGAAAAAAGGAGAAGTGTGGCTTTTGATGAAGGTAGATCTGGATCATGTACCAGCTGTATTATTTAATAGCTTTGTGATCCAAAAGGAGGCATCGCTGAGCCTCAGTTTCTTGTAGCTATAATATATACCTGTATTTGCTGTAGTTATTATATATTGCTAATAAGAGTAGAGGCTGGGCACGGTGGCTCATGTGTGTAATCACAGCACTTTGGGAGGCCAAAGTGGGAGGCTCTCTTGAGCCCAGTAGTTTGAGACCAACTGGGCAACATAGTGAGACCCCCCCATCTTTTAAAAAAATGGCCGGCATGGCAGCTCATGCCTGTAATCTCAGCACTTGGGAGACCGAGGTGGACAGATCATGAGGTCAGCAGATCCAGACCATCCTGGCTAACATGGTGAAACCCTGTCTCTACTAAAAATACAAAAAATTAGCTGGGCATGGTGGTGGGTGCCTGTAGTCCCAGCTATTCAGGAGGCTGAGGCAGGAGAATTGCTTGAATCTGGGAGGCCGAAGTTGCAGTGAGCCAAGATCACACTATTGCACTCCAGCCTGGGCGACAGAGTGAGACTCTATCTCCAAAAAAAACCAAAAAAAAAACAAAAGAAAGAAAGAATCTTGTTGACGTTCACCATATTGGGCTGGGAACAATGGCTCACACCTATAATCCCATCACTTTGGGAGGCCAAGGAAGGAGGATCACTTGAGCCAGGAGTTCAAGATCAATCTGGGCAACATAGTAAGAGCTCATCTCTACAAAAACATTTTTTTAAAAAAATTATCCAGGTACAGTGGTACATGTCTGTAGTCCCAGCTACTCAGGAGGCCAAAGTGGGAGGAGGCTCGGTTAAGCCCAGGAGGTTGAGGCTGCAGTGAGCCATGTTCATGCCATCGCACCCAGCCTGGATGACAGAGCGAGACCCTGTCTCCAAAAAAGAAAATAATAACAATAGCTAAAACTGGCCATGTATATCAAGCATGGCTGTGTTATTAACTTTAATTCTCATAACAACTCAGAGAGGGAAGTAGTTTTATTGCTTTCATTGTACAAATGAGAAGATTGAAGCTCAAATCCCTATCGCACAGCTGGTAAATACTGAATGGGATTCAAATCCACCCTTCCGTCTCCAGGTTCTCATTCACCACACTGTTCTGGGTGCTCTTCCTTGGCCTCAGGGAATACCCATTCTAGCTTTACTCCAGCAATTTGCCTGAGGTAGCAACAGAAAAGATGGAAAAGACAGGTCAAACTGAAAGATCACTGGTGAGACTTGGTGATGGATTCAATGAGAGAAGGCGGACTGCAGGCCAACGGCCCGGTTTCTGGCTTAAGTGGCAGAGTGGCTGATGATGCCACTGTTGAAGGTAGAATACAGGAGAAAGATGGGGGCCTTGGGGGTGCACGAGATAAGTTCAGTTTGGACCTGTTGAGTTTGTGAGGTGGGATGCCACCAAGGTGGATATACAATGGAAGAAGCTTGCTGCAGATCAAGATTTGGAAGGTATTCCTACAACCTCCAGACTGAACGAAGACAGTTCCGTCTTTGGATTTCAAGTGAATAAGGATCAGTGACTCGAGCTATCCTACTGCATAAGTGAGTCTATTCTGTAAGTGAGTCTTTTCTTGGGACAGTTTCCGTAACTATAGGGCTCTTCCTTCATGCTCAAAAGCACTCATTTTCTAGAAATGCCATAGTGGTGTTCTGTACCTGGACATAACTGGCCGAGTCAGTTATGTCAGCCAAGCAGGTTAATCGATGTGATTTGCTATCAGCTGCTGGACTGAACCGACCTGTAGTGGGACCACATTAGCCAACTGCTTGAGTTCATGGAGTAGGCACAGTCAGGCACACACACCAACATCCTCTCGATTTCCTGAACACCTGGTAGCAGGGCATCTTCACACTGATTGAACAACAGCAATCCAAAGAATGATGGACAGATGTCTGGGTTCAGACTTATGGTTTCTTCATTACTTCCTGGAAATGAGCAGGGAGAGAGGAGCTTCAGGAAGCTGGGGGTAGGGGGATCCTGAGTCCCCTGGTGTTACCAGAGCTCAGCTGTGCTGTCACTCAGCAGAGGCTGGGAGGGGGGAAGAGGAAGCTGTGGATTTACAGAGCCTTGCTCTGGAGAAGCCACACTGGGATAGGGTATAAGGACTAGGGTCTGATTTCTCTGTGCTTTATCTTCTCCTCTTGGAAGCAGAAATACAGAAAAATTGTCAGGGCTGGTGATGACACATGTGCCCAGAGCACAGATGCATCCCAGCCCTCTCCCAGCTTCTCCAAAACCACTCCAGGGGCTGCCTCCTACTATGAGAGTGTAGCCCCCTAAGGTATAGCGGAGATCAGAGCTATGTGTTCTGGAGTCAGACAGCCTAGGTTTATGTCCAGTTCTGGAACTGAGCTTCTATTTCCTCCTGTATAAAATAGAATAATTATGAAAACTCTCTGCCAAGATTTATATCCCAGTTCTGCTATGCACAAGCCATGCCACCTTAAATGATTTCCTTAAATGCTTGCCAGGTAAAGTATCCACAGACATTGTAAACTTCACATGTTTTATTTACCTCTCTGATATGGCTTCAAGCTATCATATGCACTGATTTGATGATGCTGATCTGCCAGAGAACTATAAGACCCTAGCATTTGGGGAGGATGAGGGGCAGAGATGAGAGAAAATATTCACCTGGTTTTGGTTTAGAAGTGGCTTCTGTTTCCTTAGCTAGAGAAGAGAGCCAAGAGAGTTGTAGGAAGAGCCTTAATAGTTGTAAAGAGCTTTTAGATGCAGAAATGAAAGCCTCGGAGTAAGTGATACCATCATTATCTGTCCCTTACCTGTCTCTCCTGAACAGAACCAGAAAGTAATCCCCAGGCAGCTGTTATCATGGTAGACTACTCAGTGGAGGGGGCGCCTCTCTCAGGAAAATGAAGAGGTGCTAAGAAATGTTTTTAGTAAGCATTGCGATATGCTCAATAGTGAATTCTTTATTCATACTTCTCGGGGCCAATCTGAGTGTTCACCACCTCCCTGGTTTCTTCTTTCCTCCAGCGCTTTGGGGCCTACTGTCCATTAACTGCCACTCTGATCGGAGTAGGGGCTGGCTGGAACCCTGAGAGAAATGTGGCTGGTTTCCAAGAGAGTTGGGAAAGGTTGTTTTGAAGCAGTGGGTAAAAGTCTTAATGTTGTTCTCTGGATTCTGTTTTGCTCTTTTTCTTCTTGTTAATTCAGATGTTGAGGAAACAGAGCAGGCAATTTCAAATTTCTCTTTCAAGTAGGTAATCAAATAAGCAAGTGTGTTCAGAACAATTAACCTGCAGCAATAATATCTTTCATTTTTGTGGTGTTACAGTTTACAAAGCACTTTCTGTTGCACCCTCTGCAGCATATAAGCTAAGGCCAGGCCACCCTCCGTCTGATCTGTATCTGCAGATGTCTGGGATGCAGCTAAGAAAGCATTAAGGGTCTAAAGGTCCTGGGTACAGGCCTGGCTCTACCATCAACTAACTTGATTTTTGATGTAAGACAAATCTCTGGGTCTCATTTTCTCATCAGCAAAGTAAGTTGGGACTAATGTCTGCTTCCAACTCAAAATCCTATCATTTTAAGTCTAGTTCATCTTCCTCTAAAGCATCAGAATATGTGGAATAATGCAGAGGTATTTTGTTTTGTTTTGTACCATTGCTAGGATCTCTTTCCTAGACAATCCATTCTCACTGCTCTCTCCAGTCTAACAAATAGCCAGCCCCCTTCTCCTTTGATCTCTGGAGGGCCCCTGGCTCTGGGTCTGATAATAGTGTTTTTTAACCAGTGTTTGAGAACACCGTGAGGGCACATTTAGCAAGAGCTCCTTCTGCCCTTCAGTCTCTGCCCGTCTCTCATAAATTGGGGGAAGAAAACCATAGGCTTTTGTTTTTGCTACAGAATAAATAAGATTGTGAAGAGCCTAACTCATTTAGAGGAGGCAACCAGAGTTTAAGCGCTGTCTTTTCCAAGTTGTACATTCCAGGTACTTGATATTTATGGAACACTGGGATACTGTCATTCATCAAGTATTTGCTGGCAGCTAGGTGAGCTGCATCATTGCTGGGAGCTGAGAAAACACACAGCCATTCAGTGCACAAAGTTTAGTGACTATACTCACTGAGTATAAAAATGATGAGTTTTTTTTTGTTGTTTTTTTTTTTTTTTTTTT
>NW_016107520.1:1357305-1359148 GCF_001604975.1 Cebus imitator | reverse complement strand
TTAGTAGAGACGGGGTTTCACCATGTTGACCAGGATGGTCTCGATCTCTTGACCTCGTGATCCACCCGCCTCGGCCTCCCAAAGTGCTGGGATTACAGGCTTGAGCCACTGCGCCCGGCCAAAATGATGAGTTTTATGTCAAGCTTCAGTGCTCTCAAGATTGTCTAGAGCATATTCCCTAGGCCGAGAATATTCACATCACTATGCCCTATCAAGAGATGTGCTCAAGAGAGTTTGAAAGCAAAAAGAGAAGGATAAAAGGCTCAAAAAGGTTTAGATAAAGAAAGATATACTCTGGATGAATTAAGGGAGGCACTCCCTTTTCCCCTTTGTATAACTTATCAAAGATTGGAGGGTAAATTTAGGAGGAGCAAATTGAAAGGCACAACCAAGTTTTGAATTTCAAGACGGAGTTTCTGTCTCCGGAGAGGCAACTCCATTCTTCCTGTCCTCAGAGAGACTTCTCCAGTTCTCCGGCCGTGTTTCCAAGCTGCAAACTGCTGCTGCTTCACAGAGGGAAAACAGTGGACTGTTAGTGAGAGACTGCTTATTCAGAACCTTGTACGATGAGGCTCATTTATCCCTAATGAGAGTAGGGATAAAAATACACCCTGCAAAGATGGTCCCTTCTTTTATACGCATTGCATTACTTGAAATTTCATCTTTCAAGCAGATAACACAAAACCCCGGGTTTCTTGTGCTTGTCTAAAGCTTGCTGGTATCTTCAGCTACTTGATGAATGTAAAGAGAAACATCAAGAAGGAAATTATGATTCTATCAAGAGACTGCCTGTGACAAAAGTAGTCATGTTTTTATTTAGTTATTTATTTATTTTTGTTTTCTGAGATTTGTACTTTTAGGGCAAATGAAGTATGTAAGCAAACCTGAGATTCAGTAAACTTTTCAGGGCCCTGTATGTTCTGACATCGCAATGGTTTCCACGAGGTGATGGGTGACAGGGAGTTTGTCATCTTTGCCAGGTGGTTTCAGTTTTCTCATACTTACAGCTCCAAGGGCTCATTGCACATGAGCCCGTATTGATTTGAGTTCAAAGTTTTTTCAGATTTACTTCCTTGTCTCCAAAAAAAAGAAAGCGATTTGCTCAGAAAGTGATCTACTCACTATAAATCTGAGCATAATTAGTGACTTTCCTCTCTGTGGCCCAAGCTAAAGAAACTCCTTGTTAAAGCGATTAAAGAGGGTTGAGGAGAAATCAACCCAGACCCAAAGCGACTTTTTAGAAAGATGCAGGCATCCAGCAGAAATATTGCAGAAAAGAATCCAGTAAGATTGAATAAGAGAGAGAGAGAAAAGGTTGTGGGCCTTTTTTTTTGTTTTGTTTATCTTATTTTACTTATGCAGTAAATAAATTTGCATAGTCCAAAATCCAAAAGTACAAAAGCTTATAAAAAGAAAGTATCTCATTGATCCCTGCCCCCCAGGGTTCCAGTTTACCTTTTGTCTGTGTCTCATGCCTTTGAAGTAATTTTATGACTATAAAAATAAATTCATATTCCTTTTTAAACTCTTCACATACAAATAATAGCATAGTGTACATAGACCACTTTTCACCTTGCTTTCTTCACTTTACAATATACCTTGGATGTTATTCCTTGGCATGTAGAAAGACCCCTCTTTCTTGGAGCTACATTGTATGGGTGAACTATAATTTATTTAAGCAACTACCACTTGATAGACGCTTAGGTTGTTTCCAGTCTATAGACATTTTTATTTTAAAATGGTGTAATGAGGCCGGGCGCGGTGGCTCAAGCCTGTAATCCCAGCACTTTGGGAGGCCGAGGCGGGTGGATCACGAGGTCAAGAGATCGAGACCATCCTGGTC